>NW_017806163.1:796552-820482 GCF_001891065.2 Hippocampus comes
AAACGTCCCTTGACCGCGTGCCCCCCCCCCCCAAAAAGTGCTTTAACCTCTACAAAAAGTGACGGCAGTTGGAATGGAGCTGAAACAAAAGCAAAACAAACAACTCCAAACCCTCCCAGTCGTGGATTAAAAGTGTTCAGTGACCTGAGAACCCTTCAAAAAAATGCTCCAAACTCAAAGAGCTCTATTGTGCGCGAAAATGTCCTCGTATAACCGACACCTGTGCGTTCTTGCAGATGCACATCAAACCTGACAGACCCATGTGACTGACCACACCAGGTGCCATTCGCCCTGCTCATTTTAATACTGTAATTTGCTCCAGCTCCACCGGTGTCAAGTTCCCACGCATGTATATGTTGACCTCAAGCTTAAACAGCACAACAGACACATTCTGTCGCCCGCCAAGGAGAAATTTGACAGTCGTGTGTATGTCACACCGAACCATCGTGCCAGATTCTGGACAAATAACCATTGCACTTTACTTGTACTGCGAGCCGCTCGAAACTGAAGCCCTTCACAAAGACGAGACTGCATGCGAATGGTCAACATAAAAGGCAAACAGGAATACAAAGCGGTGGCCACACACCGGAAACCGGAGGTCACATCAGACTCGGCAAGTAGAGCGGAGATAAAATAGTTCCCTAAAATGAAATTCCCCTCTATTTATCTTCACAAAAACAATGTCCTTTCATTATAAACAATTATATTTCTGCACTCATTTCACAGTTTCTTTTTGATTTTGTTTTTGACATCATCATCATCATCATCAGACAAATTGGAATCGAAACAGATTCTTCATTTCTGTCCATTTTATCAGTGAAGCCTGTGACTTGATGAAAATGAGACTATTAAACCTCACGTGCCTGACCTCCATTTTTCTACTATTAAACTATCAGGTTTAACACTTTGACCCAAGCAAATGGGAAACACACGATCAGGTGTCACAGTCGTTCAAGCTCACATTGCCTTGGCCTTGGGAGTTAGCCCTGAAGGGATATGCTGCATGTCCCTTCAGATATTTCACCTTCATGACTTGGTTGAAGGTTTACACGCTTCGCCCACAAGTTCAAATTAAGCTTAGGCAGAGTCCAGAGACCAGACATCAATTTGATTGACAGGTGATCCAGATGGACAGGGGCTTTTGCGTCCAATTCCCCATACCCACCAAGAAGCTATTCGACTTAAAAGAGGGAAAGTACATTAAGAGCGAGGAAGCTAGCGCCCCACCAGATGTAGCTGTCGGCTCTCTTTTTCTTTCTTTCCAAAAAAGTATTTTATATTCAATACCTTACCATTGCCGATTCCGATATTTGGCGGAATGAAATTCTGTAAAACAAGTAAACGCCTAATTTAGTTATAGATCGTATTCTCACAAAACCTTTTTTTTTTTTGGCCGCTTTATGCTTACATCAATTATGATACTGTTTAAATTACAGGAGGAACATTTTTGACCGCAGTATTACATTATGTGTTAAAAAAAAAAAAAAAACAGATTGGCCAACAAATGTACAAATTTTTGCTGATTTTAAAACAGCTAATATTGGCTGATTCACTCGTCAGGCGGGCAATCCTCGAGATGTCATTTCCATTGTGACTTCCTGCTGCACTCTTTTCTTCAGCCTATATATTGAGATTCAGTGGGTAATTTTGGAGCAAAACATAAAACTCCCCAAATATATATTTATTAAGGATATCAAATACATACTCGTAATACCCTCTTTTGGATTTTATATTTCGTGTACTGATGTGGGCCACCCTCCTTGCCCTACTTGCTCTATCATCATAAATGAAAATGATAAGAACATTGAACTTTGGCCTTTCATCTACTTTTTTTCATAATTGACCTTTATTACAGTTATGATTGAATGCCAAGGAACATGAGGGTCATACTGGAAATAAAAAGCATCATAAAACAACGAACAAAGCATGATCCTAAAATCATAACATTATACGAGTATATAAAAAGACACTATGTTTTGAAATTAGACTTCAGAGAAAAATTTGTGATATTCGAATGGCTGAAACAGTTTATGGAATAATATTGATACCATTTTAAGTGCTTTTAACATTTTAATTGTAATTACTACCGTATTTTACGCCTCTGAGAGTAGCACAGTGGCTATTATTGGGCCATCCGGTGCGCTGCGCAACAACAAAGAAATGCAGAAAGAAGAAGACCACGAATAAAATAAGACATGCCTCAGAAGAAAAAGAAAACATCAAACTTTATAAGCCTACAATGTTGGAAACATGGCAGAAGGCAAAACGGATGCTGACTAATTTCTCACAAACAAAGATATACAAATCAAGTGCGGGCATCTTTCAGTTACACCAAGTCTGCAGATGGAAGTGGTGTGAAACGTTCTATACCTTGGCCTGCTCTCAGGGAATGTAGACACCAGGAAGGGAGAGTCTTAAATGACAAGCCCTTCATCCCCGTGATCACTGCCCAAAATTCCACACCACGGAATGTTAACTGTGAAGTGGTTAGTTAAATGTATCACTGCAATCTTAATAATTTTAAATCCATTGTCAAAGAGTGAAAGAGTATTTTGTGCTTAGGGTTGCTGATTATTATATATCAGTGATTTATTTGCTTGTACTCATTTGAGGTACTGTACATTGGGACCGTACTTCAAATTGGTCACTGTATGCATGATTAAAACCTAATTGTATGGAAACCGAGGGAATACTTCCAATAGCAAATCATGTCAATCTGATTAATCCGTTCCAAACACGCAAAAACATGAATAAAAACGACAACTGCAATATTTGTCTTTTTTTTGCAGAGGATAAAGAATATATGCTACCATGGCTCACCTGTTTTCTCAGTTTGGTCATGCAAGCTGAGCTGTGATTAATCGCTACCTGAGTACTGAGCCACTGTGAAGTCATTTTCAGTTGACAGCTCCTGAGATATAAAAGGGTGGATTTTGCTGTCTAAATCATTTCCCACAAACGCAACATTAATCAAAATGCCATGTTTCAACTGGGGTGGGGGGCACATAGAACATATATTCAAGAAAATTTGGGGGTTGACTTCATTGCTTAAAACATTGCACATAGATGTAGCTGACTTTAGGTGAGAGCTGGCTAAACTGTGGACTGGTCATGCATATATAGGCACATATAGACAAACAAGCGCACGCACACACACACACACACACACACACACACACACACACACACACACACACACACACACACACACACACACTCGAGAAGAGTGCATGATTGCACCGAAGGACAAGTTAGGGCAGGGGCAGGGAACTCCGGTTCCTCAAGAGCAAAATCCTGCCTCTTTCAGATCTCTCCCGACTCCAACACACCTGATTCAATTGATCATGATGGTTTCAGAATTCTACAGACCTTGCTGATGGGCTGATCGTTTGAATCAGGTATGTTGAAGTAGCGAGAGACCTAAAACAGGTAGGATATGGCTCTCGAGGGACCTGAGTTCTCTACCCCTGAGTTAGAGTCTTGAATGAATCACACATGCATATTTGTGGGATGTGGGAGGAAGCATGCAAAGTCCGTACAGGAAGGCCCATAACCAGATTCGAACCCCTGACCTCAGAACTGTGCTAAACAGTCAGCCACCGTGCCTCTGTTTATGTTGCCTTTTAAATTCTTGTTGTTGTTTTTTTTTTTTTTTAAATTTTCAATGGGCAATGTCATGAATGGTTTCATTGTCTTCTCAACTCAGTGCTAATGGCCTCAATTAGGCACGGTTGGTTTTGCACTTTAAAATAGTACCGCTGGAAACTCTGAAAACCACTCCGGATTGAACACATCAATCAGAACAAGACATGCTAACAAACGACGAGGGAGGAGAACGAGAGTCTCCCGCATTTACTTCTCAGCATGTGGCTGTTGGCCAGGAGACGGGGGACAGCAAGAAAAGGTTACAGCTAAGTGACTGCCATTAAAACTGCAGGCATTCATTACAAACAGTCAGCCACCGTGCCTCTGTTTATGTTGCCTTTTAAATTCTTGTTGTTGTTTTTTTTTTTTTTTTAACTTTCATTTACTGCATTTTTATGATATAATGTTGCTATTGGAAAATACATTGCTATTTTCAGATTCGAACCCCTGACCTCAGAACTGTGCTAAGCAGTCGGCCACCGTGCCTCTGTTTATGTTACCTTTTAAAATAATGTTGTTTTTTTTTAACTTTCATTTACTGCATTTTTATTATATAATGTTGCTATTGGAAAATACATTGCTATTTTTCAAAAAAAAGCATGTGCAGTTCTCCACCGCACATGCCCAACTCAGTGCTAATGGCCTCAATTAGGCACGGTTGGTTTTGCACTTTAAAACGCTGGAAACTCTGAAAACCACTCCGGATTGAACACATCAATCAGAACAAGACATGCTAACAAACGACGAGGGAGGAGAACGAGAGTCTCCCGCATTTACTTCTCAGCATGTGGCTGTTGGCCAGGAGACGGGGGACAGCAAGAAAAGGTTACAGCTAAGTGACTGCCATTAAAACTGCAGGCATTCATTACAACCCTGTTTTGAACATCAAGAAGAAAATCCCTCATTGGCTTGATGCACACCACCAGAACGCTGCCTCTGCAGGGTGCAGTGGGACGGAGTGGAACGTTCAGTCCACTGAGGGGAAACAGGTTCACATTAGAAGGATGATCAGTTGCTTCTATCTTTCTCTCTAAGGATTCATTACCCGTGCTGGTTATGCAACCGCTTGTTGTTTGTGTACCTTTGTGTTTCAAGTGGGATGATGCAAAAGCTTCAAAGCCAAATGTCACCAAAATTGGCGGGGTAGTATAACATATCCCTGTTGTCATCGTAGGTAATAGGTGAGGCGCACACCCTAACCTGGTAAACCAGCCAATCTTTACTCATTTAAATATATCTTTCAATATTAAATTTTGGTTGAGAGGCACTGGTCTGGTGCAATGTTTCCCAGCCTCGATTGAACTGAGGTACATATGTTACATTAGCAATGAATAAATACTATGGCGCACCCCGAACACAAATACCACAAAAAGTACATACACTGGAATAATGATGACCTTGTCTCAGTTTACTCCGAAATGTACTTACTTACTTTTTTTTTAAGCCGATATATTTTATATATCGTTTTATATCGGATTATAATATTCAGTCAAATAAAATTGCAAAAAACGATAAATCCGGTGGTGCAGTAATCGAGGTGCTGAAGGCATCGGATGAACTAATACATGTTTAATTTGTACAGTAAGACAGGGTTTATTAACAAAAAAAAAAATGCTGCAATATCTAAAGATTTGTAACTATTACATATGAACATTTCTAGTTTGGGGAGGTTTTAGCAAGAATCGTGCAAGTTGCATGAGATTTGCTTTCACGGGTCACAAAAATAACGTGGCAGGACAGACCTGGCTTCTGGGACTGAGTTGACACCTGGGAGCTAGTGGTTAGCACATCTGCAATAATATTTATTGCTGGACAAAGTTGAAGTGGTGGATGGATTTAGTGGGCCTCGTGGCCTTATAAAAAGAGTTGATTCACTTTTCCATTGTTTGAAATTCACAAGGGAAGTGGCTTATCACACAATAGTGGGCAAAAAGGAAGCGAGTGGTCTTGGCCGCGCTTTAGTAGATAGATATTTTTTCTATTCTTAACAAGCCGACAACGTGCAAGTCTGTCAACACTCCTTTGACTTTTCCATCTGTGGCATGCTGCCCAAGTTCATTCCTTCCAACTGAACACATCAAAGTTTTAATGGGCTATTAATACCTGACAAGATTATGGAAATAACTAAACTAGCTGAGCCTTGTTTTTAGAAGACGTTCACCCTCATAAATAGTGAGCTTGTTGGAAGCTGGTTTCAGCTTGTGACATGTGATTCTGGCAGGTTATTTACAGCGCCGGGATGGTGTATGATGGATAGCGTCCAAACAGCACATTGTCCGTGCGCGTGCTGCCAAAGAAACATGCCACTCGGCTATCACTCGAGGCTTTCTAACTGCAATGCATGCAGTCAAGCAGGAAGGAATGAGGATATCTCAGGGAAGTCCGTATAGTGGTACCTCTACTTACGAACGTCTCTTCATACGAAATTGTCAAGTTACGAAACGCCTCAACAGGAAAATATTGCCTCTTGTTACGAAAGAAAGGTCAAGATGCAAAAGGTAAAAATAGAAGTCTGTCCTGCTACTCGCAGCTCCGAGTTTCATGAATGCAACATAGTTATAACTGCTCTGCCATTGGCTATTACCGTATGTGTCTATGTCTGTAAATAGACGTTAAGTGTCGATGCAATGCTCTCGTCATTAGCATTAGCCCAGGAGGTGTCCCGAAGTTTTTTCGTAAATGCGAATCACCCAGAAAAAGTGTTCACCGGTCGGACGATCGCTCACTATGCTGATGTTTGCCTTGGGCATTTTCAAGGGATTGTTAAAATCCAACAAAAGCAAACGTCCTTGGATCAGTTCTTTACAAAACGCCAGGCAAAAACCACTTCTGAGAGAGAACATGGACTAAAGAGAGCAAAAAACGACAAAGACGCAGTTAAAAGTTAAATAACATAATTTTTATTCTTTAATCTATTCTTTGTTTTTTACATTATGCACAGCTCTCATTTATTGTGCAATGATCTAATTGTAACATTTTATGCTTTAGGAAAAATTTTTGTCTGAATTTGGGGGTGGGGGGGCGTGGAACGAATTAGGGCATTTACATGGAAAACGCGCCTCTACTTACAAAATTTTCTACTTAAGAAATTTCTTTCAGAACCAATTAATTTCTTAAGTAGAGGTACCACCGTAATAGAATTGAGAAGCACATTATTTTGGTATTTCTCTGGGGTTTGTTGGCAGCTACTGCATCAAACATAGAGAACAAGGTGGTCCATTCTACTGATGGCCAAACGAAACCACATTCCTCTGACGTGTTGACGTGGTATCTTTTTCTGGAGAGTACTGTCTCATGAGCCAGGAAGATCCTGAACATCCTGAACCTTGTGGCATTCAGCTAACATGGGCATGCGAGATGACAGATCGGCATACATCGAGTCACCTTGTCTCCCCAGGGATCGGTTATGCAACCCAGGTAGTGATTGCCTACGCTGCCGTGTCGTACATTGTCATCCAGGCCTGGGCTTTCTTCTATCTCTTCTCGTCCTTCAGTGCTGAGGTTCCGTGGGCCAGCTGCAGAAATCTCTGGAACACAGGTAAACCGCACCTGTCCTCACATGCAGGCTATGTGAAGAAATTGTATAGTGCTGCTCATATCAAATACAATCCGTCTCTAATACTTTGTACTTTGGCCAACTAAGTCTATTATATTGTTGCAACATTTATCTGATTCTTTCCTCAGATAATTGTGTTGAATTTGACAAAAAGAATGTGTCATCCAATTGGACAGCAGCTGCGAATGCGACAACTCCTGCAACGGAATTCTGGGAGTAAGTACATTTTGAAATATGTATTAGTAATTCGGGCCACAAAAATGTCATGACCTGAAGCAAAAATTAAGATATTCAAATTTCCCTCGCACAAAACAACACAACACAAATAATGCAAAACAGGAACGGCAAGAGAAGCTCACCCAATGTTGTTTATCATTTTTAAGTGCAGGCTAGGATTCAAGGTGTCTATTTGTCATTCCAATGAAAAGACTTCCTAGCTTGGCATGAAAGTGGTTACTGATGGCCATGTGGCATCCAGCAATGCAAAATAAAATCAGCAAATTCCGAGCAAGAGGAGCGCATAAGTGAATAATGCATATTTTAAAGTCGCCACTAAGTTTAACAAAAAAAAAAGAGTATCGGTAGTCACATTTGGAAGGGTGTTGTACTGTACATTCAGCGATGCAGTTGTGAGCAACGGTATGAGGTATTTGAGTGGTATTTGGTGCAAAATATTACACATGTACTGTGCAAAGGTATGAGGTAACCCATACTGTACAGTAACTATCCAACAGGGTTGTATTTAATGAAAAATACAACTTAGGATCTAAATATGCATGGCCAGAGGCCACAATGTGACGTCTGGACACACATCTGTGTTTAATGTCTTTGGATCCGGATTATCACGTTTCAACATCAATTTTAACTCACTATCTATATCATTTAATTATGATCAAACTTGGCTAGATTTTACAATATTACTTTGTTTTATGGATTGGTACCAAAATGTTATATGACGATCTTTGAAAATCAAACACTGTTTGCAGCCAAAGCTACAACTGAGATATGACCTTTGCGGACGTGTGAGCAGGTATTTGCAATTGCTGCCATTTATAAAGAGGTAAAAGATTTAAATTGGTTGCGGATTTAATGTGACGGTAAAACTAAAGCCTGTTTGTAGAATCCTGCCTTAACGATATCATTGACGATTAACTACAGTATTTATCTTTGGCAACCATGCAAGATAAGATACGCATGGATCCACAATTTTGAAAACAAAAAAATAGCTTTGGCTTTGATTGGTTATTTTAGGTTAACTTGTGTTAAATTTTGTGTTAATTGTTTCTTGAAGCAACTTGACTGCATCACTGATTTAGCCGCAACTATTTTGTGGGAACAAAATGTCATCAGTCGTGACATAGAGCCACGCTATGGCTCCTGCGCTCAACACTATTGTGCTTGAGATAATGCTGGCATAGAAAACAGAAGTGCAGAACATTCAGAAAGGGATTCTAGTATCCCATTAAGAATAACGTTTAAAAAGTTATTCATTATCTAGCAAACAAAAAGTAAAACCCCATTGATAGCGTGAGGACCAGATGAAAGTGGACCAAGAATCGACCCTTGTGGAACTCTGCATGCTGAGAGACTCACTAACTGCTACAATTTAATGCAGAATACTTAATGAATGTCACATTTGCAACATCATGATACTCTATACAGAGATTTATAGTACATCAGGGCAATTCATAAAGTTTCAGTAGTCATTTTTAACGCACTTTATTCAATTAGATTTATTATCAGTTATTGCGGTTTCAGCATCTTTGGGAAAGACTATTTGAAATACAAGTGTTTCTTTGTTTCTGAGTGAAAAACGAGCATCCTCTCATGACTCTAATGCTGCCAAATCCTTTTGTCTGAGAAGCAATCTTACAGTGAGCAAGGCCAAGTGCGGTGTGCCAGTGACTGATTGAGAGATCAGTGTCCATAATGTAGAATCATGAACACAAAGAGAAGCTTATTGTCAAGGGGATTATGGGAACTTTTTTTGGCTGCTTCATTTCAAAAGAATCTCCCTCGTGAATGTAAACTCGCCTCCCACCTGTGCATTCACTGCTGGACAACAAAATACTACACGCTTGTGCAAATAGCTACTCGGGGTCAGGAAAAGTTTTGCAACGTTGTTTGTGTTGGACATTGCAACACACCAAGTCAACTTGTTCTTATGTCAAACATAACAGGACATCTTAATGAAAAGAATTAAATTAGAATCACACATGGGGAAAAAACCTCAAAGATGAATTTTATGAGTTCAATATAAAAAAAATTGCAATATTTTAAGTCGGCCTACTGGTAATATGATTCCAATCAGTTGTTTTTACTTTGGACTGATGATACATTTTTTTTTTTTCAAATTAAATATTCTTTGAATATTTATTTACTTGATGCTTACAACATTTTCTTTACAATACGTTCTATACGCCTCCATTCATCTAAACACAACATTATGATTAATATTGTGTTTGCTGAATACAACTTAAGCAGCAAAATCCAACCGTTTTCCGCCAGCTCATGGGGTGGCCATTTTGTTATCTGAAAATGACATCACAGTTGCTCAGGGTTCAGGTAACGACCAATCACGGCTCACCTGTTTTCTAAAGCTGAGCTATGATTGGTTGTTGATGGTTACTTGCTCAAGACAATACCTTTTATCAGTTTGAACATGGAAAATAGTGTGTAGTGCAGTGTATTCAAATAAATATATGCTGAACATGATTTGCAAAACATTGTACAGTATTCTGTTTTTATTTATGATGAAAAAAACGTCCCGACTTCATTGGAGTTGAGTTTGCACTACCACTAACTTGAATCCTAACTGCACAATAAGAACTGTTCTTGTGCACACACAAAACTGAAAAATTTCTAACAATGAGATTTAATGCTGCAAAAACTCACTAGTGTAAGTGTAGCAAAGCTACATTTCAGAATACTTTTGGGTCTAACTAGCAACAACATTCAGAAATTGTTCATGGGTACACTGACACAAACTACTTTGTTTAGAAGTCCGTTGAGCAGTGGGAAACGAATCATCCATCTTCCTGTCAACACTTCAGTAGCTAGCATACATGTGCTGAGCGGATTGTGAGACAAGGTCAAAAAAAGACATTGGAATGTCAAAAATGTCATTGGGGAGCTTGTGATACAGTTGACATTCACTGAGCGTGACGTTGCCCATCATCATATATGTTATGACTCCGGATCGGCATTTGAGTACATTTCCTCCATTGGCTATGTGGAAAATCAGTTTGGCACAGTGCAAGATCTGCCCGTGCGGATGATGTAGTCGGCCGCACATTTGATGTGAACAGTTAGAGATCGCCTTTCAACCCCGATCGTGCGTGCGTGTGTCCCTGTGTGACATGTCATGAATGATCTTGTCATAACTGTAAATGTGGCATTTCCCACAAATATATATCTCTCCAATAAAAGACTAATCAATAGGGAGCTTGATATATTTTAAAGTAGTTCAGTTGGTTTCAATGCACGTCAGCGTCTTTTAAATCAAATATTTGTTCAGCCGGGCGACGCGCTGGTCGACTAGTTTGCACGTTGGCTTCGCAGTGCAGAGGTGCAGGGTTCGATTCCGGCTCCGAGTTGGCATGTTCTCCCCGTGCCTGGGTGGATTTTCTCCGGGTACTCCAGTTTCCTCCCACATTCCAAAAACATGGATGGCAGGTTAATGGGACACTCTAAATTGTCCCAAGGTTTGAGTGTACGTGTGGATGGTTGTTCGTGTATGTGTGCCCTGCGATTGGCTGGCAACTGGTTCAGGGTATCCACCGCCTACTGCCCGAAGATAGCTGGGATAGGCTGCAGCACCCCCCGCAACCCTTGTGAGGATAAGCGGATTAGAAAACGGATGGATGGATGGATGGATATTTGCTAAGTCTACGGAAAGATCATTTAAAAGAGATGAAGTCATGACACCAAATATTATTTTTTCATGGATCATTAGGAATTTCAAATTTCCTGGCCTGAAGTAAAATTAACAATGAGGTGTTTGGGTTTTTTTTTCACTGTTGTTTACAGGTTGGCTGGAGTGCTCCACTCTCATTTTGTCCTGAACATAGACTTATTTCCCATTCTGAACTGAAAATTACCGAAAATCTTAACTCTTGAGTTAAGTGCAGAACATGACATGTCACATGTTTGACCGTGTCGGCTTGTGATGTTTTTGTTTCAAGGAGACGAGTTCTGGGTATATCCAATGGGATAGAAGAGATTGGCAGCCTGAGGTGGGAGCTAGCCTTGTGTCTCTTGTTGGCTTGGATTCTGTGCTACTTCTGTGTTTGGAAAGGAGTGAGATCCACTGGAAAGGTAACACTCTTTATTTTTGTAAACACATGCACGCATATGAGTTTCAGAAGAAGCCATGTGATTACAGTCAGATCAAGAAGCTGACGAAAAGGTTACAGCAGAGGTAATCCTCCAACATTGGGATGCAATCAACTGTGGCCTAGTTACGCTCTGTTGGGGAAAAAAATGGATTATTACTTTGCGAGTGTTTTCCTTGAGCACAGTTTAGCCCTGATCCTTTTTTTATTAGATACAACTATTCAAACCTATTTTACGAGTATTAACCCTCACGTGTCTCTTGTTGACAGGTAGTTTACTTTACAGCCACTTTCCCTTATGTAATGTTGGTTGTTCTGTTGGCTCGTGGACTCACTTTACCCGGCGCCATGGACGGCATCATTTTCTACCTCTATCCTGACCCGACAAGGTTGGTGGACCCTCAAGTAAGTAATAAAGTGCCAGGCGAAAATAAATAAATACCTAAATCAACCAAGTACCATGATGGGATGCCCAAACAGCTGCATAGGCTAAATCTTGTGTATCATCTTAAATTCACATTTTATTTTTCTTTTTTGTTCATCAATGTAAAGTTCATATTTCATTTTCTGACCTTTGCACCCAGGTTTGGATGGATGCGGGAGCACAAGTCCTCTTCTCTTTTGGGATTTGTCAGGGAAGTTTGACAGCTCTTGGCAGTTACAACGAGTTTAATAATAACTGTTACAAGTGAGTTCTCTTCCCTGTTTGTTTCCTGTCTCGCGCCACCACTTTCTGTCTGTTTAGCCTTTTCTGCTTCAACAATATTTTTATTCATCGCACATAAAGGTCTACGCTCCGAGTTGTTTCCACAAAGAACGGATGTGACTCTTCAAGGTCATTGCTCTCCAAAGTCTAACTGCTCAGGATATTGTTGAAATGGCTTCTTTCTCCCTTCGAAACCCACAATTGAGAAACTTGTTGAGGACGTTTTTGAGTTGATCAACAATTGACTTTTATGCTGTATATGAAATGTATGAAGACGCTTCATCACTCTCAACAAGGAAATGCCATTTTTGCCACCCTTATACTGTTCCCACCCAACTTCACAGAGTGGAGTCTGCTGTCTGGTGGTGACAGATCTGTACTACAACAAACAGCTTCTGATTGAGAAAGAGAGAGAGAAAGAGAGAGAGAGAGAAAACATCAGTAGATAGCTAGCTAGTGAGCTAGCTAGCTAGAGAGATAAAATGATGCACGGTGTGTTGTCAAGTACCTGTAAGTTGGTTGTCTAATAATTATTTCATTTTTTTCCCCTTAGGGACACATTTGTTCTATGTTTGGTGAATGGCGGCTCAAGCTTTGTGGCGGGCTTTGCCATCTTTTCAGTTTTGGGATTCATGTCCTACGAACAAGGATTGCCGATATCCGAAGTGGCCGCTTCTGGTAAGAATCCAAGTATAACTCATGATTATTTCTCACTTATACAGAGCTTGTGCTCGATGATAACAATGCCTAATGTTTCTCAAGTTTTTTAGTCAACACCAGTGCTGACATTTTTAATAATTAACAGACAATGTGTCAAGTTCTTGAAATGGTTCTGTGGTTATTGAGACCTTGCTTGGGTTACACCTGCAAGAGTGATTTTTTTTTCTTTTGTTTGTTTTTAATATTGACTACTATGTGTCTCAATGCAGGACCTGGCCTGGCTTTTATAGCATATCCAAGGGCTGTAGCAATGATGCCTTTACCTCAGTTATGGGCCATATGCTTCTTTATCATGGTCATCCTGCTGGGAGCTGATACACAGGTGTGTTGAAAATGTGCTTCTGGAACTTCTGGTCAGTTTCTGGTTTGTGTTAATGGATCTTTGCTCTGTTAGTTTGTGAGCTTGGAGTGCCTGATGACCTCCGTGACAGATATGTTTCCGACTGTTTTCCGGAGGGCTTATCGCCGAGAACTGCTGCTGCTATGTCTCTGCTCCGTTTGCTTCTTCCTTGGTCTTCTTCTCGTCACTGAGGTGAGAGAATGGATCTTTTCCTTATCGCGTTGTTTTTGTGCTCAGTGTATTTAAGTTATCAAGTGATGGGACTGTGGTCCGCCAATTTGCTTTAATGACCGCAAATGTTTTGTCGTGATCTGTCGACGCTATCTTCTTCCAGGGGGGCCTATATTTCCTTCAGCTTTTCGACCATTATGTCTGTAGTGGCAACAACCTTCTCCTCCTTTCAGTGTGTCAGTCCATCGCAATTGGATGGATATATGGTAAGTCATTGTACATTTTCAAATATCCGTACCTCCTCCTGCCTCGCTACTCTGGCAATATGTGATGATAAAATGAGCCCCTACATGGAGTATCATGTTCACTTACTGTATGTAAACACTTCCGGAAACACCGTGCCACGTGACGTAGCTTTGTTGGTGCACATCACTCAATGTCGCGCTTTGTGCGCATGCATGTCACATCACGGAAGTGTTCCATTCACATTAGAAGCCGCAATTGATATCTCAAACAAAGATAAAAGATATCTCCAATTCAGTTGCACCTCTGTTGCCGATTTGTAGATATCTGGAGCGAGAAATCCCGCACACATGAATGACAAAAGCGGCATTATTTCTCCTAGGTGGAATGATGTTGCAGATACTGGTTGTTCAGTTTGAACTTGGCAAACATGGATTGGAGACATCACTCTTTGTTGAATGGGCCCCAAAATAAAATTAATCAACAATCACACCTGGGTATAGATTCAGAGTGTTCAAATAATTTACCATGCCTGTTTTTGGAACGTGGGAGGAAATCGGAATACCTGGAGAAAACCCACACAGGCAAGGGGAGAACATGCAAACTCCACACAGGAAGGCTAGAGGCTGGATCTGAACACTGGGCCTCTGTACTGTGAGACGGATGTGTTAACCGTGCCGCATGTTACATAAACACTGAATAAAAATGTAAATTATTTTTAAAAAGAATAGTCACAATGTAATTAAAACGAATCAGAAAGACTGTCGATACCTACAACATTAATTCTGCACAGCCAAATTTAGCCATTAAATGTTGACGCGTCTTGCCATAGAGCAAACATTTTTAATCCAGCACATTTATTCCGTACAGTTCAGTTATATGAAGTTTCAGATGGAATACATTTGCATTTAATTTTATGTAGCAGTTTCCCAACATTTATTTAACACTTTTCAAACATTTATTTAGGTCTAACTTCTGTGTGCACATTTTAAGTGAGTCACATTTTAAGTAGTGTTTTATTTTCCGCTGTGTTAAGTGCAGTGTTAATGTTCAAACTGTGCATTATGTTACATTGGCTTACAGTAGTGCTAAATATAAATATATCGCAGAGGAATACAACCTCTGTTACGTTTTTGAGGAGTATTTTGTTTCTCTATATTTATGTTAGTCATAGTGTTGGTGATACTTGAAGAGCTACCTTTTTTCAAAAACTTTTTTCAGGTTATACTTGTAAAGTTTGATAACAATTTGTTTCGGGCAATTAATATACAGGTACCAGGCAAGTTTGCTATGGCTCTCTCATTGGAGATACAGGCAGTATTGGTATGAGCTGTTGCTTTTGGCAATGGCTGTGTGTGCACAAATACAAAGAAAAAAAAAAGAAAAAAAAAGGGCTCATAGCCAATCGGTTCGGATCGGAAAAATACAGGCGCTTGCTTGTGTGAGACTACTGTACTGATAAGCACATCGACGACCAGCCAATCAGAACAACGGGTGGGCGGGCGCAGCTGACAAAAAAATAAATAAATAATCCGATCCGTTAACTTATTAATTAACAGCCAGTATGATAAGCCAAAACCACGTATAGGTGATAGAAACTGAATTGCTGTTTACTTTCGCTTCTTTTCAAGAAAAGCCGATCTCCAATTATTGTGATGAAACGATTACCAGGGCAGCATCCATGCTTCTCTCCTCCAATAACTCTTTTCTATTTAAAGGGACACTATTAAAAATGTGTTGATTTTTTTTTCAATGTTCATTATTTTAAAAACACACTATTAATTTCAGTAATGGGTCAAAAAAAGGTTCTATGAAATCAACGTAAATATTTTGTGTAATTGTAGGTGAAGTAATCACAAATTATATTAAAGCCGCCCCTACGGATACCCCAAGGGAAAAAAAATTGCAAAAGTACTTCATCGACATGATGACCAGACAGAGCATGTGTAAGAAATGCCATCCTCTTCCTCCGTTACTTGAGGGAATACGAGAAGCCGTTTGGATTACATGATGCTGGCACATTTGCTAAAACATGTTTGAGGTAGCCTTGCAAAGTGTGGTCTCACTTGCCACTTCAAAATGCACGTCATTGCATTCGATTGATTCACCGCTAGATGGAGATACATACTACAAGTTGTATCTTTAATAACCACCTACTAATTCTACTTCCGGAATGGACACTGATTGGCCCTGAGTTTGTTGACCTCGTTTGAGGACTTGATTGTTTAGTGTTAGTGCCCGGGGAAGGATGGAAGGCTGGAGGGGCGTTTGCCATTTCACAATCGTACCAATATTTGTTTTCAGATTAAGTTGCTTTTTCAAACCTTTTCCAGAAACCCCTTATGGTTTTGTATACACGTTTGACCTTGGGCAGGGGTGGGGTTGCTGGGGGTTACTGGCGGTTGGCGGTGGTTTGGTGGACAACATTGAAAAGGAGGGACCTTGATTTGCTGTACTTTGAGGGGCCCTGCTGCCCTCTTGTGGAAAACATTGGACAATGCATCTCATCCAAAAGATTTCTGATCTGGAAATGTGATTTTGTTTAAAAAACGTGTCATAAAAAGTAAGGAACAGTTCAAATGTATTTGTTAAGGTACAAAATATGACATTCTATTGAATGTATAATATGAGTAAATGTGAGAAAGTGAAACTTGTTTCTTTTGTACAACCCCCAATATTATAACTTAAATCTATTTAATTAACTTTGTAATCATAATCCTTAAAAACTATTATTAATGGTTGTTAACTCGTGACTGGAAGAGGGCAGCGGCACGGTGGTCGACTGGTGAGCACATCCCCTTCACAGTGCAGGGTTTGATTCCAGAGTGTGGAGTTTGCATGTTCTCCTTGTGCCTGGGGTGGGTTTTCTCCGGGTAGTCGGGTTCCTCCCACATTCCACAAACATGCATGGCAGGTTAATGGAACACCCTAAATTGTCCCTAAGTGTGATTGTCAGCACGAAGGGTTGTTTGTTTATGTGTGCCCTGCAATCGGATGGCAACCTGTTCATCCTGCCCGGAGACAGCTGGGAATGGCCACAGCACACCCACAACCATTGTGAGAACAAGCGGATTAGAAAATGGATGGATGGATAGAAGAGGGCATTAAGACCCTTGACAGTGCATACATTCCTTGAATGTATCTTGGTCTAGACAACTTGGTGTGGACCGCTATCCAAGTATCACAGTCCCGCGGGTCTTATGCACTTCATCTGCCAAATATTTTGTCCTCTTTCTTTCTTCCCATCACGCCCGGTTAAGCTCATCCAAGCATGAGGGGGCATTAGATTCCAAGGAGGCTTTTGCGCTCTTTATTTGACATTCATGGAGACTTTGTTCTATCCTGTTGTAACAGGGATTTGTTAAAAACTCAGAGGGGCTGACGGCACGGACCT
This sequence comes from Hippocampus comes, assembly GCF_001891065.2. Classification (NCBI taxonomy): domain Eukaryota; kingdom Metazoa; phylum Chordata; class Actinopteri; order Syngnathiformes; family Syngnathidae; genus Hippocampus; species Hippocampus comes. The sequence continues at coordinate 813,662 of NW_017806163.1, forward strand.
GAAATATATTTTGTTAGATGCACAAATACACTCATCAGCTGTTTAGATGAGTACACATCATGAGAACCAATGCTTGAGCTCTATCAAAATTTTGCTTTTACCCTAATAACAAAGTTTATTTTTGAGTGATCCGATGTGGAGTCTTTATTTTCCTGCGTAGTGCTTCTATAAAGAAAATCGTAATACAGTAATAAAAATGAACATGCAAACTATTTTTTCTTACTGCTACCAAATTTCATGTCAAAACAGACTTCTCATTTTGTGTTTGATAAACAGGTGCAGATCGTCTCTATGACAACATTGAAGAAATGATAGGCTATCGTCCGTGGCCACTAATGAAGATTTGCTGGCTTTACGTTACCCCTGCTGTTTGTATGGTGAGTGAAATTATGTGGGCGGTGCGAGTCATTTCTGTGACAGCGACAATGAATTCATGTATGGAAAATGCCTTGGCGACACGCTCACCCATCCAATTCATGTAATACAGGTGTCTGGAGTTTTCTCACAAAGCTTCATCTTGTTGTTGTTCTTCTCTCAAGCTTGAAATGACATGCTTGAAATGACATGAGAAAAGGAACAAGGAAGAGGTGCATGAGAAGAAAGTTCAGGATTTAAACTTTGTGACGTGAGGAATTTGAGAAAGGTGCTGGTGTCAGTGCCAGGTGGGTTAGGATGAAGGGAACAAAGAGAACACTGAGAAACATATTCGTACTGTCTGCTGTAAGTGGGTAAGACTCATGTGACTTTCACTGTACACTATTTGTGGTACGTTGTGGTAATTGTTGAAAATTCAGACATTCAGTGAATGCTAACCAACAAAGAATTGCCTTTAACGTGATGCCCCGCATGAGAGTGTGTGGTGTTGGATTGAAAACCTTTAATCCCAGAAAGTTCTATTTCTAAAGATGCATGTACAGCGGGTCCTCGATTTACGACAGATTTCTGTTCCTAGGCAGCGACATCACTTGAATTTCAACGTTAGAATGCGTATTCTGTCAATCAATTTGGCGCCGTAGGCTCAGTTTATATGCCCCTCCCCCCCGACCCACCTCATACACAACTCATCGATGATTTGCATATGCTTACAGAAGTTGAATTTTTAACATTGTCTTTAATTCATAAGACAACATAACACAATTTAAACTACAAATCGGAACATTTTCCAATTCCACGACTGTTTTGTTACTGTCAAAACAAGTCATGCAAGTGGCTTGCTGTTGCGACATTTAAATTTATAGGACAAATGAAAATAATTTTAATGTGTCAGTCAATATCCATCCTTTTTTTTTTTTTTTTTTTTAATGTGACTCCAACAGACTGTTTTTTTTTTTCGGTGTATCATCATTTATCATACTGTATATTAATTGGTGTTTCATATTCAGGGCTCATTGGGAAGTTTTTGTTGATATGCGCTGCTTCCGCACTTGCAAAAGATTCATTCATCCACAAAAGATTTTATCGAGGTTTTATTAAAATGATCAGCAACATTTTTTTTTGTTGTTTTAAGATTGAGTAGTTTCATTCCTTACAGTCGTCCCTGGCAATGAATTGCTTCTGAATTCGACTTAGGATTTTGAGAAAAATACAGAGAAAAGAAGAGAAAATCTTCTTTTAAGTTGTCACAAATAGACAATTTTGACAGCATTAGATTTACTCATGTTTCACTTTTTTCTGCAACAAAAGAGGCTGTCACTGTTGTTTCAACATTTTAGTTGGACATGCATGAAATGCTGAACGTATTTGCATGGTCTTAAGTATTGCCCTTTAGTATGAATTATTATTATTATTATTATTTGATTTTAAAAATTGGATTATTTCCAATCTGGTTACTCAACCATGGCATCTGTTTTTTTTTCCATTTACCTTTTTAAGTACAACGACCACCATTATAAATTGAGAAATATGCAACAACTACGATGGTAACCAAGAGTTAATTCCACGCAGGCGACACACAGTGATGCGTTAGCTGCCACTGTGCCGGGACAGGATTTGAGAAATTGATTCCCCCTATTTCTCTTCTTTAATTGTTTATATTGATTTCAATTTATTCCTTTCCTTTCCACTTGAAAATTCTGCGTTGTTCGTACAGTAATAAATCATTTGAATGCAATGCTTTTGAAAGGTCAATTTTTTGGCCGATTTTTGGTGCCCCTCATAATCACCTGCAGCTACAGCCTTATCCCACTGGGGGGCGAACAATTGCGACTGTTGGCCTCGGCTCGTAAAATGCGCTTTGACGTCACGTTGTCACGGCAGTTCAGGGTGTGTCTTGCCCACCGCCCAAATACAGCGAGGATCTGCTCCTCGTGAGGATAAGCGCTTTGGAAATAGATGGAAAGACAACAAGTGTTTTGTTTTAGGGTTTTTTTGGGGGGGGGGGGTGTAAACTCCCTTTCTGTTATGATTTGGTGTTTACCACAAGTATTCCAGCGCATGCCTCCACCTTTGTAAAAGTTCCACCACCTACTCTACTCCATGGATTACGGTGGCATCATGTTCCATGGGGACTCCAGATTACATTTTTGCCGATATAGAGTTTCAGTCATCCAGGTCATAGCGGTCCATTCAGGTGTAATCGAGGCAACTAAATTCTTCTTGTTTGTTCGTTTGTTTGTTTGTTTTTGTGCATTAAGCAATTAAGCCTATGCAGCGGCTCCAAAACAGGCAGTTCCCTAAGGCCCCGAGCTGGGTCGTTGGGCTGACTGGTGTCTGACAATGGCTCTTAAAAGCCAGTGAAGCTACATAAAATTCCGTATTCACATGTTGTTACATGCTTTTTTGAGATTTCCCAAACATGCCCACGGCACATAACAGCCGATAAAAAAACCCCCATTGAAGAGCAGTTGCCTGTTAAGATGGTTTGGCAAAAGCTGATCAAAGCTGAAGCAAACCCGGCTGCAAAATGCCCCACCCAAAAAGTGTGCACGCGTTTTTCCAAACGAGCCATGTAAGTTGAATAAAGGTGTTCGATGCATATTGATAGACAATCTGTGACAAATTAAAAGGTAATGTAAATGTTGTGACATAATGTGGTGCTACAGAAAATATTGCAAAAAGGTCAGCTTCCAAGGGTCAGCTCTTTCAAATCAAAAATTATTCAAATTTTGATTTTCTATGGAGCTCCCTTGCTTCGAGGCATCGCATGACGGTATTGTCGTAAAACCAAGAACCTCGTGTATTTATAATAATAAGACTAATATTGCTTGTCAGTACAGTATAATATTCTTTCTTTTAATTTATCTCAGCATCTCCATTATTCTGACTGGCTTCGGGCAATCACATGGTTCTACTACCTGTTTGTGTGGCGGCTCAGTTTGAAATTTAAGTGACAAATATGGTTTTTTTACCTGATGAAAGGCTGTGGCAAAAATACATTTTATCTCTTAAGACATGATAAAGACATGAAAAGAATATCAATAGTTGTCTTTGTTCAGGCCAGTATACATGTTGAAAGGGAGTCGGAAGAAATAAAACCAATGACCATTTTCTGGAAGAAATAAAACCAATGTCCTTTTATCTAATCCGCTTATCCTCATGTGCGGTGCTGAAGCCTATCCTAGCTGTCTTTGGGTATACCCTGAACTGGTTGGCAGCCAATCGCAGGGCACACATAGACAAACAACCATTCATGCTCACAATCACACCTAGGGAACATTTTGAGTGTCCCATTAACCTGCCACGCGTGTTTTTGGAATGTGGGAGGGAACCGGAATATCCGGAGAAAACCCACGCAGGCACGTGGAGAACATGCAAATTCTACACAGGAAGGCCGGAGCCGGGATCAAACCCACAACCTCTGCACTGTGAGGTCGACGCGCTAACCAGTCGAGCACCGGGTCACCCTCATATACGATAATGAAACCCAAAAGAAAATATATCTGCAGATAATCTTATGAATGAGCTCACTTTGTAGAACTGTGTACACACACGTGCATTTTGAATGTACACAACTAGTCGTAAACATAATACATGCATATACGATGAACCCTCAAACTGCTGGGGTAAAAGTAAGCTAAATTGGGTGAACTAGCTCACCCAACGCTGGGTACAAAAAGGGATTAAGCCAACGCATCGGCGTAGATAACACTGCAGTTGCTCAAGAGTTTACTCCAAGGGGTAAACACTCCCCAATAGTGATGAATTAACGTTTGAAAGAATGGGTTATGAGCTTATTAGTATAGCTGTAGTTAATAATAATAAAATAATACAAATTTTGTAAACAACATTTTCGAAGAAAAAGAAAAAAGAAGCACCTTTTCCTTGGGTCACCATAGCAAGTCACTCGCATGTCATGTTTGGTACAGATTTTACACCGGATGAACTTCCATCCATTTTTCCATCCATCATATACAGTATGCTGTCCGTCCAGCGCATGAAAAGCCTTGGTGGTAAAGTTATATTTTTCCAATATTTTAATAAAGGTTTGACTCTGTACGGGGTCATCAAACGACATGATAAATCCACAGGGTCCACGGACTGATTTGCTAGCTTTCTGTTTGCAGATATTGATCGTACTGATCTATTGGGAGCCGCACACACCTCTCACTGCATTGTCTCTATTGTGACTGCACAAACAAGTTGCCAGGGAGTTGTAGATGATTCCAATCATAATCAGCCGGCAAGTTCTACTACAGCTAATCATTGGAATTTTGCTTCTCTGGTAACCTGTGGAGAAAGGAAGAAAAAAAACCTGATTGCAATTTTGGAACCAGCATGCCAATTTTATTTTTAATCAGCATACAAATCTGACACAACAGATTTATTGTTTTCAAATTGCTCCCCAGTGTAATTTGTTCGTGCTAAACAAATTTTTTAAGGTATTTAATTAATTTTCTACAGTAGTAAGAAGCTCTTTGAGATTTTCTCTAGAGCAGTATGGAGTTGTGTCATCAACCCCCACCCCCCCCCCCAAAAAAAAACCCTCACTTTATATATATAAATAAAATACAGTCTGAATACCGGTAGTTTAGGGCCGAGCAGTGGGATTGTGTGCGGTATTTCAAATTCTGTTCATCGTCCTTTATTGTGGTATGCCAAACATGCCTAATTAAAATGATGTTTTTAAAAATGCACTTCAGTGGTTGCAAAATCCAGAAATTTTGAATTTTTTCATGCGAATTCTATCGTTTCTCTCGAAACGGAACCAAGAAAAAAAAAATTGCTGCGTAATCATGACTCCTGACGTATAGCCTATTCTCCAGATTTGATATATCGCCACGTTTCCTTTGCTCTATTATCATCCCAAAAGTTTCTCGGGGGAAGTTTCAAGAAATTTACAGGACCGTTTCCAGCCCTTCTCGTGAGATCCCACTAACCCTGTCTGTCGTGATGCTGAAAGCACGCTGAATGTCTTAAGGTTTTTATCTGTGTTTTTTTTTTGTTACTTGCTAGGGTACCTTCGTCTTCTCCTTGGTGAGGTACAAGCCTCTCAAATTCAACAAAACCTACGTCTATCCAACCTGGGCCTACGCTCTGGGATGGTGCCTGGGACTGTTCTGTGTTCTGCTGGTGCCTCTGTGGATCCTCTTTAAAGTGACTCAGATGAAAGGCACAGTGTGGCAGGTTTGTCTTTTTGGTAACTGAAATTTAATTTGAATGTGGTGAATTCAGTTTGAAATTCTTTGTTCCTGTTCAAAACTGTAAAATGTTGAAAGTTCACCAAAGAATAACGACGAGGAGGTCTGAAACAAATATCGGACTTACTGTCTAACTGTTCAGCACTGTACCACCCCTTATCGTTATTAAACAGATCGACGGGGAGTATTATACAGGGGGCTTCATAAAAAAAAACAAAAAAAAAAAAAAAAAAAAACATTCTTCACATTTTCTTGACATTTACTAGTTCCGAGGCAGTACCTCAGGGTTGTAAAAAATATATAAATTCAATGACTTACAGCTTATTTTATACACAACGTAACTCAATATGATTCATTTACAGTACCGGTAATTAAAAATACATTTCAAAGCAGAGAGACATAAATACATTTCATGTCAATGTAAAGAAAAAAAATAGCTCATTAAAACTACGAAATGTACATACAGTGCAAGAACGGGATTTTTGACAAACAGGATTTTAAGACCATGAGCCCTTAATCATTGGTATGGGGAAAAAAAGCAGCGTTTTCAACCTGTATTTTAAAATGTTTCAACTTCATTGGTGTGTTTTGAATCTTTATTCCTTCATATTATTAATTCTGATGAGGCTACCAGCAAATCGGGACACCGTACTATACACAAGTATGGGGGAGTAAGAATGGTTTTTAAGAGTGATTTTGTAGGGGCGTATTCTTTCACGCTAAGCAAAATTTCATAACTTGACTAGCATGCTTCCTTAGTCATAACATACAACCGACTGTTGGCAGGCCTGCCACTGCCGATGTTCGCCCGGGATGAGCAGCACGCGGCGGTTGCCTCGGCAACAGGCAGGCTAGCCAAAAATGACCCCCACACTCCCCTGGTTTGGCACTATCTCCATTGGTGACACAGGAATGATTAAAGCTCCACCAGGCCTTTTGTGGCCCAGCTTGACGACTCAACCAAAGAACCTACACTGCTCTAGTCCCACTGCTGCACAGTGCCAGGAACAAAACAAAGCACCAAAACGCAAATGGCTTTCTAGAAAAATAGCCCACCCTCAGTTCTATTGCGTTAGTTCAACCTCATGCACTTGATTATTTTTGATGTCCCTCACTCGCACTCATTCCTAGCATCGGGAAACTTTTTGAAAAGTTCTGCCAGTGATGGAACAAAAACATGACCTTTTAAAAAAAAAAAAAAATGTGTATATATATATATATATATATATATATATATATATATAT
>NW_017806163.1:820617-827329 GCF_001891065.2 Hippocampus comes
TATATATATATATATCAAAGTACTAAAATCATAACCGCCTACAAGTGGTGTCTCTTCTCTCCACTGCAATTTAGTTTACATTAAATTCTTACATGAAGCTGACAGTATAGTTGCCAGGTGCCTAAATTGCGCTGTGCTGACAGGACTTGGGGACGGGCCAAATCTCAGCTGCAGGCAAACTCTACAAGTACTTATTATTCTAAAGATTGATGTGGCATCTGGTTTTGACACCTTCGGTATCATTCATGTTTAGTTTTCTGAATTTGCTCATATGGAAGCCTGTCTGTAGGTGTTTAGTAAGTTGATATGCTGCGAATACATACATAATAGGCCTAAATCCCTATACCAGGGTGGGGCAGTTTGAGCTGCATACTAGGCGCAGTGTGGATAGATAAAGCTACTTTAATTTCCCAGGGTAGAGTACTGTACTCCAAAGTTGGAATGCCCCTGAACCTGTTGATGTCTTTTTCACTCTCTGCAACTCCAAAAGACCAACATGTTGTGAGCTTAAAGATAAGGATTTATTATAATATACCATATATAGTTATCAAGTTAGAAAGGTGCAAAGCCATGGAAAAAAAACTTTCAAATGACATCTGAGGTGGACCAGACTGGGGAAAACCAGAAATCAGCATGTTTCAATAGTCAAGGTGAGATGGATAAATACATGACTATGACGGTCTTTTGTGACACTCATGAAAAGTATGGAGGGAATCTTAAACGTTACAGTGAAGATGAAGTTCTAGCAAAAGTTCCTGATGTGTCTTTGTTGGGAGAAAAGTTGAACAAAAGATAACTCCTGGATTTTTTTGTACAGTCACGTTGGGTAATGGCACTTCAATAAAACCACAGACAGGTGCCTTTGCCTGGCAGGACAAATAATAAGCATCTCATTTTTTTCAGGGTTAAGAAAGAAAATATAATCAGGTCATCAAGAGTTAAATCTCAACAGGTCGATCCTTCAGATTACAGCAGTTGTGTGGGGCGTGGGTAGTTAGTGAAGTTCAGTATCGTCATCGTCACAGTGAGAGCTGCAGTCAACTGCGGGACTCCGCAGGTGACATTACAATACTGCGTGAATTACACGGTGCGTCCTCTCTGACAGATCAAATCTGAGGCAAAAATTTCAAGCCTTAAAACAATAAACATTTCAAGGCAATCTAGTCGTGTCTCATGATCGATGGAATCAAATGCGGCACTGAGGTCAAGAGGTTTCTGTGTACAGAGCTAGTAAAAGCCCCATTAGCCATTAGCCACTCGCCACTTTGGCGAGGGCCGTGCCTTTACAGTAATCTGCCCTGAATCTGCGTTGAAATAGTTCAAACACATTATGAGAAACTATGTCGTCATTGATCTATTGTGCTATGATTTTTTTTTTCAAGAAATTTGGAGATAAAGAGGCACGGGCCTATATTTGTGAAAACTCTCAGGCTTGGGGTTAGGTCTGTGAAGGAAGACTATAATAATGCTGAAATATTTGACCAAACACGAGACTGGTAGCAGCATAGTCACTCGCAAAATATGTCTTTCTGCCAATACAATGAGAGCCCAGGTGAAATAGAAACAATGAAACCGAGAAATGCAGATTTTTTTGGAGCCCTGCAACAATGTGCCATCTTACAAAACGTTATACTCTGGGACACTCGATGAGACTAACTGCTCGTTGAAGAAAAAAAAGGCGCAGTGCTCCCACTAATTACAACAAATACACTGGCCTGTGATGCAAAACGGTTGGGGGCTGTGGGAACGTTCGAAAAAAATATATATATCAATGACGAATCAGTAAGATCATCGATGAATTGATGTCAATTACAGTGGGGTGCAAAGACGTTCAACTCCTACTTTCATATCACCTCCTTAACCATCAAGGGAAGGAAGTAATATTGAAAGAGAGACAGAGACAGACAGACAGACAGACAGAGACAGACAGAGAGAGAGAATTAGATTAATGAGCTCTTTTGCGAGTTTTGGCACAAGAGTTGGATTAGTTAATTAGCTGTTGGCAGAAAGCTCAAGTTGATTTCGTATTTAACCTCCACTCCCCCAAACCCCTCGTTAATGATGACTCTGGAGTGTGCTCAAACCGACTCGAAAGCTACCTGCGTCCATGTTACATTCCTTCAAAGCCTTGACAGAACGTGAGAAAACATGAACGTGAGAAAACATGAGTACGTGACGGGCTGGGAGGGAACATACTGTTCCATAGGCTAAATGAGTGCACATTTGAGCCTCCGAGACTCAGCTGCACCCCCCCATACATGACACATCAAGTTTGCAATGAGAGACTGTAAGAAGATCTATAGCAAAAAAAAAAAAAGTCTAAAATCTATCACCACACTACATTTTGGCCAAATGATCCTGTCATGTCTGCTAGGAACGTGTAAATGTTGAGACCAAAGCCTGGCAGACAATCGGTACCATGCCTGGCAAAGGCACCTAAAGACACTTTGCTAATGACGCTAAATCGTAAGAAGTTGCAGGTGAAGGCTGCTTCGGAATATGTAAATTGGCTACAGGCAAAGTGGCTTGTCAAAACATTCTGTGCTCCACCAATAATTTATACTTGAAACTCTTCAACACTCACCTCCACCGTTCACTGCAGCACGATTCAAGATATGGAGAAGCCCATCAAAGACAATTTAATTGGAAACTACAAATACATGGTGATTAAACTTCTGCACCTTGGCCTTTCCTCCCCATCCGCCAGTGGGCAAACTGCTCACAAACCGTCAAAGTCGGCCGCCATCCCTCCTCCACGCTCACACTTAGCAACGGTTCTCCTCAAGGATGTATCTTGAGCCCCTTCCACTTCTCTCTCAGCATAAATGACTGCACTTCGACTCATGCTTCTAATACCGTCATTAAGTTTGCAGATGACACCACCGTAGTCCAGCTCATCTCTTAAGAGACCGACTTGTGCATGTCTGCAAAATTTATTATTAATATAACATTTGATTTCGGTTGGAAATTTAAGAGTAAGAAATGATAAACACTACATGACATTTAGTTAGTTAGTCCGGATTACCTTTTCCCCACCCACTGTGTTATAGGGCTCAAAACATCAAGGTGTTGATGAAGTTTACATCTACAGTCTCCATCGTATTGCTCAATCATATTGGAATTCTGTCCAAACTCTTTCTGTTGAACATTCAACCCTTCCAAGAGCACCACGGGATACGGGAATCAGAGCTTCTCCGGCTTCTCTTCGTTTTGATCTGCACATTGGCGTTGGATAACTGATTCCTCACCAGTTTGTAACCAAATTTGGAATTCCATCTGAGGATATCTGATTCTTTGTTGTTCTTGACATGACCTGTACATTTTTGTGACTTTTCCTTGGCGACGTGTCTTCACAGAATCTCAAACAGCTTTGTCGCCCAGAAAACAAGCCCCACAACTCGCTGAAGCAACCTGAGCAATATCCACTGAACCCCAGCAAATCTCTTACTCCCGTGGCCAATGAGTTCAAGGGAAGCGGTGGAGTTGAAATGGAGGTGCAAGTATGAGACCATGAACATTTTCACCATAGTTTTGCAAGCTGCGCAGTTTCAAGTTCTTGTGCCACTAGATGAGACGTCTCTTAATTACGACTCCGTTTATTACTTAGTGGTTATTGCGTTTAAATACATTTAGCTAAAGTGCACCGAAATTCATTTTCAGACGAGAACATTTTCCTTTGTTAGTTGTGAGCATAGGGGTGCTGCAGTGATGTTCTCATAAGAATTTATGAGAAAATTGTCCCCAAATTGAAGCACTATATATATATATCTCGTTCGTATTCATCACTCCTTGTGAACTGACCAATGGTGTATATTTGTGAAAAAATATGACATTTACAAAATTGTGACATAGGAGGTTTTGGCCTGATGCCACCGATATTCTGGCTTGTTCAAATAACATCCAAAATGTGTTTTGACGACTTCAATTTCACTTGACAATGAACAAAATTCTTTTGAGAAGAGATTCAACTCCCCTATGGCTGTTTTGTTTATCCAGCGCATCACCACTGCCAATTTGTTCTGTAAGAGTGCAACAGTTTGCACAGTTTGCACTGATCATATCGGCTGGTTTGAATTTTAATACCTTAATACGCATGAATTCATACATATGAATTCCGTTTTTTGGAACCAAAAAGGTTTGCGGAATGGACTGTATGCACGTCCTGCTTTCACGTTTGCCACCTTACGGTCGCTCGGCTAACGAATAGCAATAACAATGACAACATCCAACTCACTGTCTGCTGGAATCATGTCAAGTTACCGTAAATGACGTCGTACCTTTCCATAGCATCCATCTCCATTTCCAGTTTCGCAGTACATGCAGGTCCATGTGTACGGAGACTTGCACGGCTTCATCTTCGAGACTCTCAACTCTCCACTCGACTTTGTTTGCAGACCACCAAAACAACCCCAATTGTATCAAAGTGCTGGTCAGAAAGAGTGCACACAAATACAATTGACAGCCTTTACTGTCACTGTAAGGAGCAGATGCGGCGAAATTGAGGCTCTCAATATACAATTGACAACCAAAAATAACGTAACAGTGAGAAGTAGGCCGGGATGAAGTTCCTCATGGCTTGAGAGCTTCTCGATCCCCATGACGAGTGCGGCTGATTGGAACGTCTCGCTCATCGGGATCCAAGCAGCTGGAGCTTCAATCATCGCCGATTTGTTTTCTTACGCTTTCCATCTCCTTTGTAATATGGGTCACCATTTTTGATGACGTTTCCACCTTGAAAAGCAACGGCACTGAACTATTGACTATACCTCTTATAACGTCCCAGTAGCCTGACATGTGGGGACCGCAAATACTTTTTCCCCCTGGGAAAGGCTCAATGTATTCCCGTGCATACAGTCCATTGTCGAAACCAGATGTTAGTATTGCTGGTTGCATAAAAATCACTCATATGTACATCTTTTGATTCCAACCCGTTAATTCTCCACATCTCTCTGCCTTTTAAATGATGTTTACTGATTGAATTTAGTGTTAATCTCTCTTTGCTGCCCTCAGCGATACAAGTCATCTAATGTTACTGAATTCTTAAAACTTGCTTTTATTTTTGTTATTTTTAACATTTACATTTTATCTTTTGTCTGTACACTCTTTGTCAATGTATGGTCACGGCCAATTTGTGTTAGAAACAGCTCTGTCCAGTGACATACTCATTTAAATATCCATACAATACATTTTATGTATCATTTGCTTACATCTGCTAAGTCTGAGAATACTAAAACCATTAAAATAATTCTGTGCACACGATAGAAAAGTTGATTTAGAGATTGTGGGGTGTTGCATCGACTTTTGGCCTGTCATTTGATCTTTCATCCTTGTCTGAAATTCTGCAAAACAAATACAGTTGAGGGCAAGATTACAGCGTGATTCCACAAAAACGTTGAGATCTATTATAAGAATAAAATTTGAACAAAATCTGTGTATTTTGGAGGAAACAAATTGTGTAAAGCATCAAATAATGTGCTGTTGAATGGATGGGTCCCAACCTTCCAGTTGAGAATGAGTGCCTGAAGTCATCCAATACGTCTATGGATACCATCAAGGCACAAACTTTTATTTTGTATTTGCCTTTAGGGTGGAATTCGGTATGAACCAAAAATACACCATAATTTTTACATGTGTATTTAAGTATTTAAAGAATCCTCTTCATGATGTTGTTCACATTTGGACATTGTGAGACCGAGACAAAACTTTAGAAATGGATCATCAAAAGCTTTCTACTGCCACGCAGAACCTTCTCAGAAGAAAGTTTCCACTGAGCGTCCAGGGTTCGAGAGTGTCATCGGCAGGTAGGCAAAACGTGGATGAGGGGATTTCCATGGAAATTAAATCATAATAATATTGATGATAACAGTAATTGAAAAAAAAAATGCTGTTGATTTTGTGATTCAGCTCTTTGTTAGAGAGGAGCAACTATGGAAAAAAACAAAAAAACTGAAATATTGAACACTTGGACATGTGCATTCAAATATATCGAGAAGCTCAAATGAAGTTCACCTGTAAAAGTTAGCGCACATTTTAGATTTAACCTTAAAATGTACCCAAAAGCTGAATACAGTCTCCCTATTATTTTGTGAGTAGATTATTTGACATATTGACACTGATTGTTTGATAGAAAGAAAGCCATATAACCAACAGCAATGTACAAACCCCAAATTCCAGTGAAGTTGGGATGTTGTGTAAAATGGAACTGAAAACAGAATAGACTGATTTGCAAATTGAATACACGACAAAGACAAGATCCATCCATCCATCCATCCATCCATTGTCTGATCCGCTTAATCCTCACAAGGGTCGCAGCGGGGTGCTGGAGCCTCTCCCAGCTGTCTTCGGGTAGTAGGCGGAGGACACCCTGAACCGTTTGCCAGCCACTCGCAGGGCACACAGAGACGAACAACCATCCGCGCTCACACCCAGGGACAATTTCGAGTGTTCAATCAGCCTGCTATGCCTGTTTTTGGAATGTGGGAGGAAACCGGAGTACCCGGTGAAAACCCACATAAGCCCGGGGAGAACATGCAAACTCCACACAGGGACTCCAGAGCTGAAATTGAACCCGGTACCTCTGCACTGTGAGGTCGACACGCTAACCACTGGACCACCGGGGTGCCCACAAAGACAAGATATTTAATGTGGAGAAAAAAAAAAAAAAAAATAAACATTCTCTTTTTTTTTTTTTTTCCCAAAAAAACTTTTTTCA
>NW_017806163.1:827990-866743 GCF_001891065.2 Hippocampus comes
CATGAACATTGTCTTTTTTTTTTTTTTTTCTCACAAAAATTCATTTCACAAAACACATTCTCAAAAAGCTAGGAGAGGGGCAACAAGAGACTGTGGCAGGTGAGGAATGCTCAACATTTCACTTCGTATAGTTAAACTGGAAACGTGTCCTGGTTGAATACAAAAGTAATAACCCCGAAAGGTTCATTTGTTTACAAGCACGGCTTCGGTAAGTTTTACTAACAGTCAAACAATTTAATGTTTCTCCATGTACAATTGTTCAGAATTTGGGGTTTTCATCAACTACGGTTCATCATGTCATCAAAAGATTCAGATCTACATATGCAAGTCAAAACTGTGTCAAAGTAAAGTGAAAGCCATATACTGTGTCCACAACACCCCAGAAGTGCCGCCAGCTTTTCTTGTCTCAAGCTCATCTGAGGTAGACTGACATGAAGTGAAAAGATGTCCTGTTTCAAATAGTTTTTGTTCATTTTTTTAAATTTATAGTTTGAACATCATACAACACGTCTTTGTAATTTCTTCGAGATCAGTGTCGTTTGAAAAGGTTTTGTAAATCATTGTGTCCTATTTTCATTTACATTTTACACAATGTCCTGACTTCAACCGAATTGGGGTTTGTAGTATATAAGAACAAGTCTAACGTGTTTGGAACCAAGTTTTCAGTTTTCATAATCGTGTTACATCTTAATTGCTCTTCCACTATGTTTGAAATGTGACTGCTGTACAATGTTCCAGTGCTAAGTCAGGCCAAGTAGTAGAGGATAAATCATCTTTAACCACAATAGTGTATATGCAGCACCTATTTCACACCTAGGTGATATTTATCTTTTTCTTCCTGTCAGAGTCTAAAATTGCCGTTGTCGATTCTGTCAAAGACATTGCCAGGCAACGTGTTTTTGTTCTTAGTTGCACTGATGAATTATCGGCATTTACTGTGAGCTTCTACCTATTTTTTTACTGCACGACACACGCACGCACACGCATGCACACACCCTCACGAATATCTTTTTTCAGGATGAGACAGTGGTTGCCCCTAAAGCTGAACAAAATGACAAAATGTGACGATGAAAGTTGAACAAAATCTCTGAGGTTGTGTCATGATTCTGTTTGTGACCAACAGGTGGCACTGTAGGGTTCTCCTTGCAGCTGCACACCTGTTGGTCGTTATGTCGTTATGTACTGATTTAAAAGGACTCCCGCACGACCACTCAGTGTCGGGTCATTGTTCCTCTTTGTTGCTGTTTGTGTTTGCTTGATTGCTGCTGTCAAGTTTGTTTCAGTCATGTTTTGTCATGGTTTTTGTTTGATACTTTGGACTCTGTTTGTTTAGGATTTAGTTTTGTGTTTTATCAATACACTTCTTCAAATACACCCTGCTCCTCCCTCCTGCCTGCTTTTTGGGGTCCACCACCACCACGCAACGTGACAGGTTGAGCTGCCATTCATGTGTGATAAGATTCATCATTGTAACCGACTTTAAAAAAATAGCTTTTTCGGTGGCTTTTCTGTGTTTAAGCCATTTATGAAGCCCGTAAAACAAAACTTGGGGGAATGTATCAAAGCAGTATACTCGTTGTCCCTGTTGCTTAAGCATCAATAATAAAAGAAAAACTGAACATGCAGTCGTAATGTGAAGAGATTCACCTCTCAGCAACCTCGCTCTGAATGTTCATCACCGTAACCATGAACCTGGTCGTGCATCATCAGAGTTAAAGGGTGAGTACACAATTTATTGCTTCAGTTTTACTATTCAGTGATTCATCTCTTTTAACGTTTGGTTGACAGAACATATTCAAAGAAAAGTTAACTTGCATCCAGCAAACTCCCTTAAATGCTACGTGTCCATCATGTCATCACGCCTTTCACTTTGAATAGAGAGCTCGCTCTCATTCACTCAGCAGCTTCTCATCCACTTGGCCGTCACATCGAGTTGCATCCAAAGGCCTCCGGCATCTGCCCCAAGCCGCCCCCCTACATGGCTGGTTCCACAACCGTTGGACTGAAGGACCACCGAGCCTCTGGACTGCGGCCGGAAGACATCTTCATCAGGGTCAAGACCACCTGGAAGGTTCCAAGGGATGCTCCTCGCCCTCCTTTTGGAGACCTGCAACCTCCCATTCAAGTGAATGGACGCGACAAACGGTACACCTTGTTCGCTAAAAGTTTTACCCCGAGCTTCACTATTTCTTCCAGTAGTATATAGAAAATTGTAAATATGGTTGACATCCAGAGGAATTGGGTAATTTTCACCACTGGATTAACTTGTGCTACCCCACTAGGACATTGGTTCAGATCTACAAATTTAGATTCTACCATGGTGGAAGTGTGGTGACTGCACAACAGTGGACATACCTAAATTTATTTGCATTGTGGATTTGAGTACGCTGTCACTGTCTATTTTTTTTAATCTTATGACAATGTTTACAATTTCTTACAATTTCATCAAAGTTCAACCCTCTAAATTTAATGAGAGCAGTGAAACATGGCACAGAGTGCACCTGGAAATTTGGTCACTTCCTTTTAATCATTTAAGAAAAGCCTTGCCACCTTTAAGGTGTACATCGTACACCTATATATTATCATGCAAAACTGGTTGTTTGGTCATTCCCTTTTTTTAACTCTTGTCACGCGTTCCAGATGACTTGCAGATTATTTATTACTGACGTAAATCTCGAGTTTGCGGACTTGCAAGATTTATTAGCTTTATATGAAAAATGCAACAGATACAGGTTGCCAGCCAATTACACGGCACACATAGTTGAATAACTACCCGGGCTCACAATCACACCTCGGGAGAAGTTAGTGTTCCATGCATGTTTTTGGGATGTGAGATGAAGTAAATGAAAATTACACACAGGAGGGCCGGAGCTGGAATCGAACCACTGCACTGTAAGGCCGATGTGCTAAACGGTCTTGCACCGTGCCGCCCTAAGTAAGACATATGGAAGTCATAAGTTGAATGAATGAGGTGTCTGAGCGCGTGAATGAGTTGAGTAAAAAGGCGGCGACCAGTCGAAAGGCGCTCGATGACGTCACTTTTGGGCCGCATATTGTTTCAATGGTCTGTGTAAGATTACACAAACCGATTCATTAAAATAAAAATTACACACACCATTGTTACAACATCGGTGTGCCGTACAACTTCACAGCTGTCGTAAAACCCGTTGGAATAAATATAATGCTCATGTCAGAAATACCTTTATTTATTTCTTTATTTATTGAGCCTGGTGTTCTCATTGCCTCGGTCGCTTTTCTAGAGAGCTTGCCAATCACCATTACCTTAATATAAAAGCATGACAAACAAGATTTTTAATGACTTTGTACGCAAAGAGAATCGGGTAAAAATGAAAAAACGGATCTTTAAAAGCACAAGGACAAATTTCGTGTTTTACGTCAGAGAAAGGGAGAAAGCGTTTGTTTTTTCCAAGTTCAGTCTTAAAAATAACAAAAACGGAAGTTCATCCGATTATCCTAGTTCCTTCTTACGTCCTTTTTAGTTCTTTCGTTCATAATAACCTTCAGAAAGCCAAACACACATGATTGTCTTGCCTATCATTCCTGACTTTTTTTAGGGGGGGATGTATTCGTGAGGGGGGGGGGGGGGCTTTCAAGAGGTCCCCCTTGCGGCCAAACCGCCATGCATCGATTACATAGCTCCGTTATGAGACAGTTCCCCATCCAGTCCAACCTAGAACCAAGTGTCAATTGCATTCCCCCACACTCGGCAAGCGGCATGGCCGACTCCCTTGGAAAGATTTGCTACGTCTCTCCAAAGACGTCTCCACAAAGACTCAAGGAGCGTGGCAAGTGGGCCACCAAAAGCGAGTTCATCCTGTCAGTGGCTGGTGCAATTATCGGACTTGGGAATGTTTGGAGGTTTCCTTATTTATGCTACAAGAACGGCGGTGGTAAGAGTCAATGTTTGTTTGTTTGTTTGTTTTAAATTGGAGTAGTATGTAACGCTTCGGTTGAAAACACCTAAAGAAACTTTTTGCACTGCATCTAAACTCATTTTAAATCCCGTCTTTTTTTTTTTTTACTTAACCTTATTTGCTTGTTATGTACGTAGCGTGAGTTTTTCATCAATGGGGAAAGTTTATCACGCTCACAAATAAATCGCTTTTTTGTCACCGGACCAATGTATGGGTAAAAGTAAACTAAAGTCTCTGCCAAAGTCCCTGGAAGCCATCCCCTGCAATACTAATCTTCCCTGCGTGCCCTCTGCTTCGCTTTTGATGCAAATGGCTTTGACAGCTTCTAAAAGACTAAGAAAATAACGTGCAGCACGTGTCAAAATCACATTCTTGGCTGAATACTCCCAGTTTTTTTTAATCTCTTACCAAAGCCTTACATTTGGTATTCTGTTCAACGTAACACGTTTGTTGTGTTTTCACGTACAAAACCCTTTGCCCATCAAACGGAAACTGAGCTGCTTTTAATCTTTTTTTTTTTCCCAGTTTGTGTCCAAGAAATGATGAGTGATAGAGCATCGTGATTTGACTGGGTCGAGCACATACACTGATGTGATCCCCATCTTATGTTAAACATTTTTCTAGTAAACATTTACGAATAAAAGTGCTGATATAAGCAGAGAGTGTTACCTACGAATCAAAGAAAAACAGGTTAAAAAAAATTGTTTATTTCATCCAGGCCCACCCACACATAATGTCGTAACACCTTTTTTGTTTCTGAGTCAGCAGGTGAGACATGCTGAAAAAATGTTGGCAAGTCAGTTGTTTGGTAATGTTCAAGCAAGGTTAGGCAAAAAAAAAAAAAAAAAAAAAAAACCTTACATGAATGTTACCAAACAGCACCGTAAGTCGAGTAAAACTGTTATACGTTGATGTGACCAGTTGCTAATTAATTAAAAGGAAATTTCAACAATAAAGGGGAGACAAAGTCACACATTTTGACAATAATATATTTTAGGTGGCCCACTAGTCCAAACGCGGTATTGTGATGAATATTTATGGACTATGAATTAAGATGAAAAATCTGCCTGTTTTTATCCTTCTCAGGGACCTGCCATTTTATTTTGCCTTGTACTGCCACTTGCTGTCGACTGAAAATGACAGCACAGTCCCTAAAGGCACAACTTGTGAAGGCTACGTGGCCGAACCCAGTGAAGATGTGAGCCGGCACAGTCGTTACATGGGCCTTTCCTATAGCTAGCGAGTGGCAGTACAAACCAAAATGACATCAGAGTTGCTCAGGGCTGAGCTAACGGCTTCCGAAATTATGCTTCTTCTGCCATTAAATACATGTTCCCTCGCTCCGCCTGCTGATCCTTTGTATCTTGGCTTGCAGGAGCATTCTTCATTCCATATGTCCTGTTTCTTGGGACCTGCGGTATCCCTCTATTTGTCCTGGAGACGGCTCTGGGCCAGTACACCAGTCAAGGGGGAATCATGTGCTGGAGGAAGATCTGCCCCTTGTTTGAAGGCAAAGAACTTTTTCTTCTCCAAAGAACATTAGAAGGAAACACGAAAGAAATGGTTTTAATGCCGGTTGTCATTTTCAGGCATCGGATACGCCGGCCAACTCATCCTTTTCTATGGATGCATCAGCTACATGGTCATTTTAGCCTGGGCGTTTCTCTACTTGTTCTCTTCTTTTTCCAGAGAGATGCCGTGGGCAACATGTGATAATACATGGAACACAGGTACTGAAATTGCATTTGGGAAGTGCGGGAGGGGGCAACGGGGGAGTTCTAATGTCTGCCATGTTTCATTGTGTTGACAAAAAATGAAATGTCTCTGTCTTAACAATATGTAAATATTTCAGACTCTTGCGTCGTATTGAGCAACTATAGTGCCAATTGGACTTCCAAGATGAACATATCATCATCTGTTGTGGAGTTTTGGCAGTAAGTTTTTAGATGTTTTTATTATTCTTTGACCGTCAGTATGATAAAACAGTGCAGGGCAGCCAGATTTGGGAAAAATAAAAAGTTCCGGATCCTTTCATGGAAATCCATGTCACGAATTCAAACTGCTATTAGTGTGAAATTTGACTGGGCCAATCAACAGAAAAAGAGGAGCTGGAATGAAGGTGTGGCCCCATCGAGATTAGCATGGTTAGCCACCATAGCAACAGTTTTATTGAGTATTATTCCCAATGAAAAAAACCTACGCCTCCTAATTATTCTCTTCCTACCTAAGACTTCATTGGTCCTTACAGACGCCGCGTGCTAAACATATCTCCTGGCATTGAGGTCCTGGGAAAGGTCCAATGGGAGCTTTCTTTGTGCCTTCTTCTTGCTTGGATCATCTGCTACTTTTGTGTCTGGAAGGGGGTGCGATCCACCGGGAAGGTAAGAAAGACTGCTACAAATATTGAAGATGGACATTCCATCCTTGGTGTTTTTGCAACCTCCAATGTTGACCACAATCTTGACAAGTTGACTTCCAAGTCGTTCCAAATTCAAAACACATTTTCCTCATTGGAAATATCTTATGAAAAGTGACGGCCATGCAAATGACTATTTATCGAGTCCGAAATAACAGTCATGACCATGTTTTTTTTTTTCTCATCGAATGATAAGTCGCTACATTAATTATTGTGACGTTATTTCAATATTACTTAAAAGTGAAGAAAAGTCAGCATTTTCTTTGAAAATAAAAACACATATTTATTTTAGCAGGCCACATAAATTGATGAAGCCAGCTTAGAGTTTGACACCTCTGATATATTTTCCACAGTTTTTTTTTTTTTTTTTTTTTTTTTAGAAAAAAACAAAACTCTTAGTAACTTGACGATATGATTGTATGGTCAGAGACGGGAGGTATGTATGCTGGCCACAGGTGGTGGAGTGGTTATGGTCCACATACAGCAAGGCCCCGCCAACTTCACAGTCGTCCCCTGCTGCTTAGTATGACGGCATCACTCTGGCTGTTCTTCTGTGCAGCCCCAAATACTCCCCAATTGCTTCAACACAAAAATGAAGTGTGTAGCAATTAGCCAAATGTGACATCAACCAAATACCGTGACTTTTCTTTGGTCCCGTTGCATGATTTCTGTGGACAGCTGGACTTTGATGTACACATTGTTCACCTGATTTTCATTTAAGCAGCGAGATGTTCATGGGTCATCCCTGCAGGACATCTTTCACCCGCCCATCTTTTATTATTGTGCTTTCGGAAACAATAATATGTGTAGCGGCTTCATTTTTCAAACCGTACGGGTATCCTAACGGAGACCATTAGCATACTAGAGCTGGTAAGGACATAAGGTTTCTTCTTTTGGCAGAATGGATATTGTTTTGGATGTGGAAAAAAATAGACATTGAAAGACTATCATCCCAAATATGAACGGTACAATGAGAAAAAAAGTGTATATGTATGTTTTTCATGGATAAACCTTTCTTGTCATCCCCCTCACAACGACCTATGTGATTTGGGGATTCTTTCATCTTTATATGGGCTGTTTTGTCGGGCCAGAGTTGCGCTCCGTAGGGGGCTCGGCTCCCACGTAACTTGGACGGCAGGTCAGTCCCAGATGAGTTCAACTATGTACAGTGTATCTAATTGGCAACGCCTCACTTCCAGAAAGCTACATTTTGTGTGCCAAAGGGATTGTCGGATAGAGTCTGTTATAGATAAAGTATCTGTGTACTTTGGGGACAGTTTGTTCATCTGCATGCTTGTCAAAACAGGAATGGCAGACACTGGAGCTGCTCATTCACTGTCTAGCCTGAGCTATATCAACAGCAGCGGATAGATAGATGGTAAACATAGGCAGACGTGATCTGAAAATAGGCTCTGTCACGACCCTCTTAGACCTTGATCGTGTATGCGCAGTCGTAAAACAGCTTGCTGTTGAAAATCAACTTGCATCAGTCTTTGTTGTTGTTTTGTTTTTTAAAATGTAGTTATAAACTCTTCATTCATCTATTCAGGCTACCTACTTCACAGCAACCTTTCCCTTCGTCATGTTAGTGGTGTTGTTTGTCAGAGGAATGAGCCTTCCCGGCGCCCTGCATGGCATCAAGTACTACTTGTACCCCAATCCCGCACGGCTCGCTGATCCACAGGTATTAAATGCATTTGTTGACACTTACAAAATAGGCGCACGCTTATTTTGTTTTGAAACGCTGCTGTTGTGCATGGGATAGGTTTGGATGGATGCTGGAACTCAGATATTCTACTCCTACGCCATATGCTTGGGATGTCTAACCACACTTGGGAGCTACAATAAGTACAACAACAATTGTTACAGGTGAGCATTTTACATTTTATATGACGCCATTTGACAATTTTGAAGCGTGAAACCTGACAAGCGCCATTTTGACAAAAATAAAGCCATGCCGACCACAAGACTACCTAGCCCTGCAAAACCAGACAAGTCTTATGAAAAACCTCCTCCAAAATAATGGTTTGGGTTCAGAAACCGACAAGTGCCTCACATGCGTTTTGCTACAGATAGCATCTTTGTAATTTAACACTGTCACAAGCGCCTACAGTACATACTGATGTCATCACAAATTCATTACTAGAGCTGTCGCTGTTGAATTTTTTTTTTTACAATAAATTATTCTAGTGGGTTTTTTATCGAATGGTTACAATTTTATTTTGCATCAAGGTGCCTTACAAAACCATCATGCCCCACCCTGTTTATTCACCAATGAGTTTGTTAACATATGTGGTATTTGCAAATGTCTTATTTTGATTTAAACATACCCCCCTCACCCCCCAATGAAAAATCATGTGACCAAACTCAGAAAACGAGTGAGCCGTGATTGGTTGTTACTTGAGCACTGAGCAACTGTGATGTCATTTTCAGAGGACAGCAAGTGGCAAAAATGGCCACTGCATGAGATGAATAAAAACAGGAAGAGTTTTCATCTTAATTCATATTTCACAAGTGCATATTAATCAGAATACCATGTTTCGACTAGTGGGGGGCGCATAGAAAATATTTATTGTTCAGAAAATTTTTGATTTGACTTCCCTTTTAAGGGTTAATTAAGTTAAGGGGCAGTGTTAGTTTTCACACACTAGCTTCTTATGTATTTGTATTCACAAAGTTTAATGATTTCAGCATAATGTCATAATTGTGTGATCGTTTTTTGAAAGAAAATTATTTTCTTGGAGTTGTTTGTTTTTTGAGTTGAAATGAAATCCAAGCGCTCTTCGATAAATGTTAATTTTTTTTTTTTTTTAATGAGCCTCCTTATTACTTAATTTAACCTCAAACCTGAATTGAAAAAAAAATTACTCAGTTGAAAAAAAATGTAAAAAGATGTCTGCTTTTGCATTTAAACTCCTCCTTTGTTTCCTTTCGCAAAGGTCGCATACCTCTTTCTAGTTATAATTTTCAATACTGTTAGGCAATATTGTTATGCCCAGCATTTCAACAAAAAAACTTGATTTGTACAATGTCATATATATGTCATTTTTTCCCGATAATGGTTTCCTGGCCATAAAATAGCTACTCAATGATTTTTTTTGTGTGTGTGATTTCCAGAGACTCCTTCTTTCTTTGCTTACTGAATAGTGGGACCAGCTTTGTTAGTGGCTTTGCTATTTTCTCAGTTCTGGGCTACATGTCCCAAAAACAAGGTGTGGACATCGCCTTGGTAGCTGAGTCAGGTATGGCCTCACTCGACATGCATGACAAGTAGAAGAGTGGAAGCCTCTGTTTCAACCTGGGTTAACTCCGCAGGTCCAGGTCTTGTCTTCATCGTGTACCCACAAGCGGTGAGCCTCCTGCCATGGCCTCAAGTGTGGTCTGTGTGTTTCTTCACCATGATCATCCTGTTGGGAATCGACGGTCAGGTCCGTTGAAGCCTCTGTGACATTCCCTCAGATACAGCATATTCAGACATGATCCTTCTCCATTTGGCTGACTGCTTGTTCTTTTATCATGCCTCAGTTTGCTGGACTTGAAAGCATCATGACCTCTATCACGGATATGTACCCTTCCCAAATCCAAAAAGGATACCGGAGAGAGCTTATTTTATTGTTTATCTGTGTTTTTTGCTATCTCTTTGGCAACTTTTTGGTGTCACAGGTAAGAATTGAGTCTAAGTAGACGAATTTATGTTAAACTATGATGATATTAAGGATCTAAGATGTATTTCCATCAATTATTTTGACCCTTTAATCAGACCAGTTAGTCAAAAATGGTGTTTTGGTACACCTGCCTGATTTTGATGCAGCCAACATGGGTTCAGTTCCAACTGAGTGACGATGAGGATGTGAGTGTGGTAGTCTGTCACGATATGTGTGCCGTGTGATTGACTGCCCACCAGCTCAGGGTGTCGTGGGTGTGTCATTTCTATTTGGGAAGTCTCATTATTCAGGTGTGGAAGGGCTAACCAAAGTCAAAAGCCAAAAACATGCTGAATAAGCAATTTAGCAAAATGTGTGGGAAGCCCCCCCCCCCCCAAAAATACTGTGTCGTATTCCTTCCATGACTGAAAACACTCACATCTTAAATCATCTTTCCCCAATGAAATTAATGAAAATGTCTTCATCTGTTCCATCCCCCATCCCCAAAAAATGGCTGGTGAATCATAATGAATCATATATTTCAGAATCGGATTAGAACGAATCTTGCAATTTGGTTGCGTGCGTTTCCCCTTGTATAATGAGCTCAATAGGTGTCCGCATTCATCGAGTGGAGGCAGGCAGGCTCCTTCCTATGCGATTGGGAATAGTTAGCCAGCTAATAATGAACATTAAATAAACTGTGAAGCAGTACGGAGCCCATCCCGGCAGTGAATCTACGCTTCTTCCTTTAGTTTGCTGCCGGCCTCGCACTCACTCTCACTAACGAAGAGTGTTGGACACTTTGAGCCGAGGAGAGCCTGTCTCCTCAGCTACCTATAGCTAGCTTAGCTATCAGATGTATCTGGTTTGCGGCAGTGAGGATTTATCATTTAAAACACCAATAAGCACGATAACCGATTCACATTCTACCTTTGGGCGCAATGCGGCAAGAGATTCTGGTTAGAGGAAGCCATTTTCAACAACAAAACTTTCAAAAATTTAGACGCGGCAGCTGTGTCTAGCTCCCAACTGGTTCTGTAGATACGTTTTCAAATATGTGAATGTCTTTGGAAAGCACTTTGTGCACCATACCGTGTCGATAAAGCGCTATATAAGTGGATTCCATTTGCCGTTTTGATCAAACTGGATTTTTCATTTGTTCCCTAGTGAGGATAAGCGGTCCGGAGAATGAATGACTGAATGAGTAACGGAAGGACTGAATGAATGGACAATGATGGATTTTTTTCAGAAAAGTGTGAACTTAACCCCTTCGAATACATTCAGAAGTCATTCACTGCTGTCAACACAAAGAGCAAAACGGGGTTTTGGGTGGGAATACGAGCTCTACTGTCTGTGTTGCTCTGCCGTTTCGACGTTTGACGTTTTGCATTGTTTGTTAGCATAAGGCTAAACGGACTGCCACAAGGTGAAGCTATGTGATTGATTTAAATACAGAACGTGTCATTCTTGGTTTCTTTATTCTTCATTTTGTTTTAAAGTAAACTTCAACTGGGAGTTGAAATAAACAGCGAGAAGCGTCTTTTTTTAAGGAACCGACCACCATAGGCCAAACTGCTGTTTGTTGTGTAGTGACTTAAATTCACTGCCGCCATACAACACACATCTCCAAATTGGGCCGAACAACAGCTCGCATCTCTTAATTAAAAAAAAAAAAAAAAAACGTGAAAGTCGTGTGACTAATTCAAGACACTGACAAAATCCACAGCACTATTTTCTTGTTGGGATTCCGATTTGCTTTGAGCTTCAAATAGTGTCAGGTATGTGCCAGATTGGCACTTATGCACATGGGTAGTGCAACTGTGCTGAGTTTGTATGCGGCCCGAGTGTCAACATGCCAGGTTTGCCACCACCCGATTAAGGTCTATGCAACTGCACAGCTCCTGATTTAGGAATGTGATGCCGTCCCACAGCAAAATGTGACAGGGCTGGCTGGCACGAGAGCGAATACCCACATGATTAGTTTTGGCACATTTTAGTGGGCTCTACCCACACATTTAGCAGTGTTGGCCATTCCTCAAATGCACAATCCTGACATGTTGTCCCTTGTTCTGAAAGGGCTTTCTAGTGACACACAGCAGCATTTGGTATGATTAAAGAGGAGAAATAAATTGAAATATAATTTTCAACCTTTTTGGAATGAGTTCAGAATAAACTTTTTTTTTTTTCCATTGTAGGCCGGCTCATACATTCTGCAGATTTTTGATCACTATGTCTGCAGTGGTCCTACTCTTCTTTTGATGGCAGTGTTCCAGTCAGTGGTTATTGGATGGATTTATGGTAAGACACTTTTAAGGCGAATGGCTCTCATTACTGCATGCTGTGAAATTTATACAGTCTCAGTTCCACATCTTTTAAACCTTATAACAAAATCCAGAAAAATATTTTTGCCATATCATGTTTTAGATATTTGTCGTATTCCATTTATAAGCATTATGTAGATTACATCTGAAAATGAAAATTTGGAAAAAATCATATTTTAAACTTGCAGTATCAAATTTGATACAGATGATTTAATGTAATATAAAGAATGAGTTACATAATGAAAATGCATGTCTCAAATAGGATACAAGTGGCATTATAGGGTTAAAGTTGTAAGTTGTCGAAAGAAAGTATCAATTCGACTAAGAAAGTACTTCAAATACGATGTGACAAATAGTAGAGCTGACAATCATGTTAATGTATAGGCGACAAACGAGGCAGCCCAGTTGTGCGCTCAGTTGCTTCAAAACACAATCAATAACTTCCAGACAATAGACAGAATTCTTAAACATCAATTGATCTATTATTATAATCTTCTTCACTATAATTATTACATTACACTGTATTATTAAGTATTATACATTTCACTGGGTGTAGGCTTCCCTTGCCTTATTACTTAATGCAGATGAATCATGATAATAATACATTTTATTTATAAGCGCCTTTCAAAACATTCAAGGACACTTTACAATCAAGTACAAAACAATCAAACCACAGATAAAACTATCAATTATAAAAGAACAGATGTCATTTAAAAGGAGTATGCAATTTGGAATAGGTGGGTTTTGAATGTGGGAAGAGAATCAATCTTACGGAAGTTGGGTGGAAGTGAGTTGCAGAGTTTGGGGGCATAGCGGGTGAAACCTCTGGACCCCATCGTGTTGAGACGGGCAGACGGGACTGAGAGGTGAAGCGAGGATGAGGATCTGAGGGAACGAGAGACAACGGAAATTTAAAGATGATCAGACAGAATATGCTGTCTGATTAAAAATAACCACGGGATCCATTACGCTATGTCAACTTTGTACAGCTATATTTGTCATGGAGTCCATCCCTTTGGAGCACGCAGTATATGTTGTAAGTATTAGCTGGAGGCAGTACGCTTGTCTTTTTTAGGTGCTGAGCGCTTCAGCGACAACATTGAGGATATGATCGGATACAAACCTCTGCCGTTGATTAAGTATTGTTGGCTCTACGTGACACCTGTGATATGCAGCGTAAGTACAGCAAAGCACATTTCGTTCGTGGACGTATGCGCGTTCACGTCTCACATGTCCTTTCTTTCCTTTGACAGGGAACACTTGTGTTCTTGTTGCTGAAATACACACCGCTCAAGTTCAACAACACTTACGTGTATCCTTGGTGGGCCTATTGGTTTGGCTGGTTCCTTGCTTTGTCTTCCCTAGTTCTGATCCCCTCCGCCATGATCTGCAGAGTGGCCAAAGGAAAAGGGAGTCTCTGGCAGGTCTGTGCTTCAGTGAGCCGCTAT
Organism: Hippocampus comes; assembly: GCF_001891065.2. Classification (NCBI taxonomy): domain Eukaryota; kingdom Metazoa; phylum Chordata; class Actinopteri; order Syngnathiformes; family Syngnathidae; genus Hippocampus; species Hippocampus comes. The sequence continues at coordinate 841,755 of NW_017806163.1, forward strand.
CGCCTTACATATTTGGTCCTGAACGAAATGTCACGTCCTTGTGTGCCTCTAGCGTCTGAAGACAAGCACCCAGTGTGCAGATGATCTCCCAATGATGGCGAAGGAAATGGCGACACTCCGCATTGCACTGAATGCTCACGATGATGGCAAAAACAGTAATATTCGGTAAAATAGCATTGGTTGAATGACGTTCTACATACATATATACTGTACATACAGTATGTACTAGATCAGGCTGCTTACTAAAAATTATGCGACCTATTCGTATCTATTCTATGCAGTATTGGGTAGACAGAAAACTCAAGTTTGGAAAGTTGTTTTTTTTTTCTTTCTTTTTTTTTTTACAAATTAGTCTATTGAAAGTGTTCTTATTACGCTACAGCACACTAAATCTCTGTCCAATTCGCGGTTTGGCATTCACAGATTTTTTTTGGGGGGGGGTGACCCTATCCACTTTTAGTCGCTGAAAAACTCACCTAACTGATTTTGTGCTCTTGCCAAAGCTATGTCGAATGCCATAATATTGTTTTGGTATCTTTTGGCATCTTGGGACAATGAACTACATTGAAGTTAGAGGAGGAGCTTTATTTAGTCACGCCATAGCCGTGTCTAATGGGGAATAAGTGGTTTGCTGTCATCTTCTGGCGTTTATGCGCAATTACAAACCTTTTTGGATGGGCATCAATTATACGCGGCAGGGCTCGTTTCCCATCATTGCAAATAGTTGCGATTCACCAAATGTAACTCTGGTTGATTCAGAATTTGAGAGCCAATCACAGGTTCGTGGCAGCATGGCTTAGTGGTAAAGTGGTCGTCTCCCAACCCAGAGGTTGTGGGTTCTATCCCTTGTGACCATGTCAAAGTGTCCTTGTGCAAGACAATGAACCCCCAGTTGCTGCTGCATCATCAGTAGGTGAACGAGGAGTCAGTGTGAAGCACTCTGAGTGCCTTCTAGATGGAAAAGTGCTCCACAAGTGAAAGTCCCATTTAACCAAGTTGGACAGTTTGGAAAGGGACCAAAATTGGGGGAAAGATAGGCTTCTGAAGTCGCAAAAAAACAGCGGATACACATACTGTACACGTATTCAATGTACTTGACTAGAATTCAGTTCAACACCAAAGACCAAAGGATTAAATCTGTCATATTAGTGCTTAACTTCTTTTTATAATTACGTGACAGTTAATGTGGCATTTGTGAGGTTTCTACTACATCCTTCTCATTCTTTATGAAAGGTAATAAGAGAGTGTTTTGTATTTTACTAGGAATTCTTTAGGACAACTAATGCTAGTAGGACAACTACATGTTCTTACTGAGGCAAAACCAGGCTCAGAGTGTCTAATCTGCAACACCAGAGGAATACCCGGTGGGCTCGGCTCCTAGGGCTGCTATTATAGTCTATTTTGGGTCCATTTTGAAATCATCAAACCAACTGCCTTTGGTAGCTCGAGCTGTGTTATTGCCTTCTGTTTACAACTACATTTCCACATTGTATAAAATGGGTAGGCCATTACAATATATAGACAGTGTAGCACTGACAAACGTTGTTACGAAGGTTGTCACCAAAAGTCCTAATTATTTAAAACCAAAAGTACCAATAATTGAATACACAACTAGAAAAAAAAAACACCACTCTAACTATATGTCTTTACAAACACAGTCACAAGTGTTAATTGGAACTGGAACAAAGCATTGCTCAAAGGACTTTTTGGAAAGCCGTTTGAGTATTACTAACCACTAGTGTTGCACATTTGGATAGGGACTAACAATCTTGGAACAAAAATAGGCTTCTAAAATTGCACAAAAGAAAAAAAAGTTGAACTGCATACACATGCATGCAAGCATTGAATGTACTGTACCTCGCTAGTTCTCAGTTCAGACAGCACCAAAGGATGAACTATGTGTTGCATTGGTGCTTTGCTTCATTTTACTACCGTGTGTTATAAAAATAAGACTTTTGAGGAATCTCTAACACCCTCCTCATTTTTTTTTTTTTATAAGCGAGTGTTTTGTTGTTTTGACATTTATATCTAATATAGACAATATTAATATACTGTAGTCTCTTTTTTTGGCCAGAATGTTGTTTTGGTCTTTTCATCTCTGTGTTATGCAAGTGACCTTTACCAAAGACACTGACACACCCTTGTGTCATATAAAGTGGGGTACATACATACCGATAACCTGATCTCTCTCAACAGAGCATTTTCTGTCCTTTCGATCAAAGGTCAGTAAAGACGCGATTGTTGGATGCCTCTGAAAGGTTATCCTGTTGTGAGGGGTTTGTTAACAGGGATTTTTTTTTTCCTCTTTCCGGAAATGTTAAACCTGTTCAATATTTACAATCGCAAATCCTCATGTGTGTGGTCAACGATTTTGGACAAACCAGGGATTCCGTGATTGTGACGTGACCTGAGGCTCATGCTGTTGCCAGACACAAAATAAAGGAATAAGTGTTGAGTGTTTGCGTTGATAGTTTTACATCACGTGATGGGCATTTGTCCGCTATGTTGAAAGTCAAGATCGGGAGGATAAGCTAGGTTCGAAATGCAGAGAATTTTATACCAATTTATGTTCACTTTTCCCGTATAACCCTAATCAGTTCATATTAGCCATGTACTGGTAATAATTTTTTCCAGTTTCCCTAAATGTGCTGACTGCTAAAAGCTGAGAGTATAGAGAAATGTTACACAACACGATGACAAAGTGGCGGTCATAAATTCGAACATCGCTCGTCACCTAGCTGTGGGCAAAAGACAAGTGGAAATAAAACTGAGAATAGTTGACACCTTGGCTTACTTGATCTTAAACAGCATTGATTTTGCCTACGTAGACAGCCGTTACGATGGCAGGTGTTTGCTGCCATTCCAGTTATTACATAATTCTACATTTTTGACATGTCCCGTGATACCACAGCAACAATCGATCGATATCTAATACAACATATGTATTTTATAATCTGTGTTACTTCAGAGTACCAAACAAAAATATATGGGCCATTGGGAAACCTTAACTTCTGCTTTGTTTTTTTTTAATCTCAGTTGAAGCAGTTTAGTCCCATCCAGGCTTTGATTTTGCTTCAGACAGGACAAAAGTGACCTGAAGGAGAAACCGTCGTTTTTGCTTGGCGGGACATTGATGTGACTGTCATCCGCATAGCAGTGAGAGGAAATACCATATTTTCTGAAGATTGAACCCATGCGGAGTAAATACAATGAAAACAGCAGGCACTCATTAAGCAGCGGAACAAAACAACTCGCCAAAATCCTACATGGCAGGCATGGACATGTTCAGAGGTGTGAGATGTCATGGAAAAACTTGAAATGTGATGATCAAATAAGCCAAGCGTTTGCTTCTTTTACTTTTGTCCACCACCGCCCCCACCTCCGCCGCCACTCTTTCTTTTTTTTTTTAAAAATTTGCAGGCAGTCGAGATGCCCTGTGGCACTATGCTGCCTCTCACAGGTCAGTGTTGGTACTACGCCAGACATTTGGGTTAAGGGAGCAGAGGGGCGTTTGTCGCCGGATATGTTTGTGTGTGGGGTGCTGTGCTGGTTATCTGTGTTACACTACACTACTGCACCCTGCATAAGGTGCTTTTTTTTTTTTTTTTTTAACATGATTTTCGTAATCAAAGCACACAGTTTCTGCACAGATATTTCTTTGCTTGCTTTTTACCATCCTAAATTTCACCATCCCTATTTCGCTTTGAATCTTTTGCAGGCCTTAGTGTCGGATATGGAGGTGTTGTTGTTTTGCATACTGTCGAAATGTGTGTACTGTGTCCATTTTCAATATAGCTCCACCATTTTTGGAGCTAAAAACAGAGCCTCTCTCTTTCCTGCTTACTCCCTCTTTTGGACGCACAGCGGGTCCAGCAACACTTGGCTTCGTTCCCTGCACCATCTCGTTAGTTAAGGCCGTCTCTCATTTGACCACGTGCGCGCTGCTGGGTGTCATGGCGCCAGTTTGGACATTTCCACTTCATTTCCCTTTTGGCACCTTCTCCATGCTGCCCTCACTTTTGTAGAATGTGAGCCAAACAGCATGCATAAGCACGCTACGAAACAAGCAGACTAAATTGTAAGTTCAAGCCTATGCACATTTTCTACTTTGCTATAAAAGAAGTTTCCTATCAAACGGGTATTTTCTCCTTTGTTTTTTGGTATTTAAAGCTCTACCTTTTCTTCATCTGGGAAATGGACTGTTGTGATGTCACATTTGTGGTGGTCAGTCAAATAGGTGTTGACAAAAGACTCTAAATGCAGCCTTGGGTCTTGGGAGCTGTTGCTACGGAAAAGAATCCACACAGCAGGGGGCAGGTAGAGTGGTGGCTGAGTTTACAAGTGAGGTGCTGTTTGGGTACAAACAGCGCCTCAGTTGTGCAAGTCAAGAAGTTGCTGCAGACGAATGGAAAGCTGTTGAGCATTAATTCAATATCATTGATACCCATGTACTAGTACACTCTGCCTTCACTAGTCAGACAATTCAGCACACTAGTAGAATGATGAGGAGGGACGAGTAGAACGACTGTCTTACTAATGTTTTATTACCCACTACAACTACGACTGAAGCACATGTTTACCAGCAGAATTTTATAAAGCCACTTGGAGTACTAAAGTTGCTTTCACTCATCAACTAATGCACAATTTTGCCCCACTAGTAACATGTAGCTGTCCCTCTAGTATCCCAAAGTCAGAGAAACGTCCTACTAATTGCGCACTTGTGGTCTGTAACTGCTTGCGATTAGCGCTTACTAGTAGTAAGAAAGCGCACAAGTACACACACTTTAAGCTGATAAAAAAATACTGAATAAACGCTCAAGTGGCTTTCCTTGAAGCCGTTTATTTTTTCGATAGCCTTAATTTCCAACTTAAGTGTGCAGAAATTTCATACAGTAGTGTGGAAGTGTAAAAAAAAAAAACTCGTGACTAAACAGTTATTCTGCTAGTGTGTCTAGCGCATTGAATTGTCTTACTACTTGAGCGTACTACATTAAAAGGCCGTTTAAGCATTTATTCGTGTCATTCTTGAGATGTGCTAGTACCGTAGTATGTTCTTTGTCTTTTCGAGTAACATTTTTTGTTTTACTAGCATGGACGTTTATAGCTACAGGTACCGTCATTTTTGGGACTGCTCAAGCACCCCTAAATTGAATTTCCCCCACAGAAAAATTGAGATTATCTGAGATTTTTTTTTTTTTTAATGTAGCCTTTTTAACCAAGATCGAGAAGTGTATTAACATACAGTACATTATTTAAGAATAATATTTTAACAAGAAAATTACAGCAACGCCCTCCTGCAACAAAAATGGTTTGTTCCACCCCATCCCTCCCACCTCTTAGTCTTAGTAACAAGGACAAAGTGTGTACTGGACCTTAAAATGGTTTTTAAAAATTGGCTTTTTCAATGATTTCATATAGTTTCCCCATCATGCAGGTAATGAAAGTTAGCTCAACTTTGAATCAGTTATCATTATTACAGGATCAAACCAAACGACTTTTGATTTTGTGCCTTGTCACCACTCTCACTGAACCGCTTGGATGTTCCACTTTAACATGATGCTTTGCACAAACTTGAAAAGATGATTTAGCAAAAGGGTTGGAAACATTGGAAATATATATATTTTAAGGTACGTTTTAAAGGAGGCAACAGGCCTGAAAATGATGCCAGCATTTACCTCTGACCTTTAAAAAGCTGCTCACCCATGACAACTCAGGTTGTTTGTATAATACTATGTGCAACCAACAGCACAATATCAAATGATGCAAGTTGTCTGTTTTCAATTACTGTACGGTAGTTCATTAAAATGTCGACAAAGCAAGTTACATGCACTCCAGGAATCCACTATATTTAAAAAGGGCACACAGGGACAAATATTTTGTCTTATTTCTTATACATTTGTACTTAAATATGTCTTCCAAATCTGCCTCCACTGTTTTGGCTGTATTTTATTCATGTATTTTTTCTTTCTGTGATGAATGTAAAACGTGTGATGTAAAAAAAAAAAAAAAATTAGCCTAACCTACAGTGCGTTGCATGAGAATCCATTATGTTCCAGAGTCATTCGTTTGTATTCATGTAAAGAATTGCCTCCTTCATTCAGGCAGTACCAACCCACTCCAGTCACACAATTGACATGTACCAGAAGGAAGCAAGAGGGACCACTGCAGCAGCTTATGGTCTGATAATGGCTAAAAGGTACTGCACTCAACAGGTACATAGGCAACAAGAACATGCGGCCGTCTGGTGCTCACCAGTTGGGAAATTGATTCACAATTCATTGCTTACTTACTGGACTGATTCATGTCCTCCAAGTGTGATTCAATTGGACTTTGTGATGATTACAGATTTTTTTTTTTTTTGTAGTTTTAGCGGTGTCCTTACAATTGATACTCCTGCCTCACTATTAATGGTAAAAAGGTTCCAAATGTCGGGTGTGTATAGTACAAGAGGTAGTTTGTGATGTGTGTCCAAAAAAAGAAACAAATATATTTTGTTTGTAAATTAAGTCTGTTTAAAAGCAATAGATATTAAAAATGTTTACATCTGTCAATTTTATTTCAACAAATACAAAAAAATTACTTGAAAACAGGCAAGCCTTTAAAAAGTATGCATTGACAAAAATTAGTTGGACACAGAAGCTGAGATAATCTTTACATCATCAACAGGTCGATCTTGCCCTTTGGTTTCCACCAGCCCAATCCGGTTCAGCACTCCCATCCCCTGGTGCACTCTTCCAAAAATGCTGTGCTTTCCATCCAGCCACTGAGTGGGTCTGAGGGTGAGGAAAAACTGACTTCCATTCGAATCTGGTCCTGCATTGGCCATAGCTATTATACCAGCACCTAACGAAAAAAGAAAAAAAAAAAGATGTAAAGCTCTAATTTTTGGTGTCAGAGTACACAGACAGTGCAACCTTAACTGAGGATGTTAATTTCAACACTCTTTAGAATTTCAATTGTTAGTCTTGCAAAACGGCATCGGTTCACCACATCTTCCACTTGTGTTTGCAGATTGAGCAATTGTGTGTTAAACTAAAGCTGTACGTGTATGCCGCAACACACTAATTGATATTAATTCCATTTTGTCACAAAAACCTAATTAGTATGCTTCAGCTGTTTTTAACGTTAGAAAATAGTGACGAAGTGCTCAACAAATTCCAATTGAAAGAACATAACATGCAGCTCATTAAAGACCACAGTTACTCTAAAGTCATGAATGTATCTTATTATATTTTTGGAACAGTGACGGAATTTATAATCATTTATTCATACCTCATTTCTGACTTAAGTGCTACTTACCAGTGAATTTCAGTTCTGGGTGGAGTTCATCTTCAAATTGTTTCCCAAATATGGAGGCACCACCACGACCTGAAAAATATATATCAAGACATCCATGAATAAAGTTATTATCAGCTTTAATTAAATCGTCAGGACGTTTCGTGACTTGAGCATTTGTCCATGGCCAGGTCCTAGATACATTGAAAGACAGATGAACCAACCTGTGCCTGTAGGGTCTCCACCTTGCACCATGAAGTTCTGTATTATCCTATGGAACTTTGTGTTATTGTAGTATCCTCTTCTAGCCAGTTCAGCAAAGTTTTTGCAGGTCTTGGGTGCATGTCTCCAGTACAGTTCCAACACAATTGTCCCCATCCTGCAGTGTAATGTAATTTTAGCATGTATGAGTTAAATTAATGTTTATGCAAGGCTTAACAAACCTAAACGGTTACAAATAAACACTTGAGACGTAAAGGGTAGATATACAATGTAAATAAATAGAAAGCAGTAGTACAGAACACAGCACAGACTGCTGCAAACGAGCGCGTTGTCGTAAATGTATCGTAAAAACATACGTCGTCTCCAGTGAAACAGTGGGAGGTTGCCATGTGTCCGGAGGTATACCTGACATTATACAGTATTATCCAAGCTATTAAAAAAAAAAACACACACACACAATTTTAACCACACTCAGTTGAACAACAAGCGACGCACGCTCATTCAAACACTCTCTGAGTGTTTCCGCTTCCGTGATTACGTCATTTCCGCCATCAGTCGACTTCAAGCATGAAGTCCAGTCCCTTATTGGACAATTCGACGTATGCTACATGGAAAATGTTAAGTCAGACTTCATCAGTAATAATATATAAGTACGTGACCCTGAGCAAGAACATTGTACTGGAAAGCCTCTCAAACTGTGGGTCCAAGTCGAAGGGGAAAAATAGTGCAGCCCTCTACCCTCGACTTCATCGACGCGTTTCAAAAGACGTCACTCGACAATAGCGACCCCCGTGGGGACACAGACTAAATGGCATAACATCAAGTTCACAACGAAAGAAAGTTTACAAAATTATAGACATTTATCTATATATATTTATTATTACGTTACTTTCGTTTGATGTAACACAGCGGGATTTGTACTGACTGCGCAAAGATATGCGACTATCCCCAGGCATGAAGTCATTGGTGATATGTTTGAGATGCTTGTAAGATGATATTCCTTTATTTATATAAATAAGCAACTCATGAAGGCAGGTTTGCTGGAGTTTAAAATGTGTTTTAAGGACTACAAAAAAAAATAAAAATAATAATGATCTTTGTTGTTTACATTCGAAATTAATGTGCAACGATTTTTCACTGATTTGTGATCATTGCAATACACTTTATTAATTTCTGCAATGCCGTGTGTCTACTATTAAATGGGAGTACGATCCACAGCCGTACGCATCTCTTGACTTCCTTACTATAATTTAAGGCTCCACTTTTAGTCCACGACAGTTGAGGTTTTCAACTACAGTACTGTCCCGCATACGTTTACTGAGGCAGATGCAGCTACTGTACTGGTGCACTTGAACTGTCATGTGACTAATCAGATGAGGACATCTAATCCAATAAAGAAAGGTGCAGCATGCTAAACTTGAAGCCAGGTCAAGGTATTTTTTTCGTGGAAGCCTCACATATAGGAAGGCGTAAATAAAAGAGGTGAGTCTGATATATCTTCTCAGAAAATAAATAGAATTTGATGTAGTTATTGTGCTTCTGCTTGGCACGTGGCTCAGTGTGTAGGTCCATGTTAAGAGATAGAGCTAGATTATATATATATAAATATAACTCATTCCTCTTTCTCGTCTATTTCAAAGTGCTCCATTATGTCCATTCTCAAAATTCATGCCAGGGAGATCTTTGACTCCCGTGGGAACCCCACAGTGGAGGTTGACCTTTGCACTGCTAAAGGTAAGTGGACTGAAAGGTGTGATTTTTGCTGAGGGTTATAACTTAATAGTTCGTTTTCTGTGGCATTCTTAGGCTTATTCAGGGCAGCTGTACCAAGCGGTGCATCCACTGGAATCTATGAAGCGTTGGAGCTGCGGGATAACGACAAGTCACGCTATCTTGGCAAAGGTTTGTGCTCTTTAGTTCTATCATGGAAAAATATGTTTTCTGATGCCAAAGGGATTTCTGAAACAAGTATCACAGGGGTATAAGACTTGCCTTTTGAGCATATTTGTTGTCGTCAAAGAAGAGGTAAGAATAACTCCAGAGCCTCATGGGGCCATATGGCAAAGAGTCTTAGAGTATTGTTAAACATTAGTCTGTATTAATTTACAACTAATTCGCTACCGACAAAGAGAGATTCTCCTTTCAGTGTTGTCTTTCTCTCTTATCACCTTGGCCTAGGAACTCAGTGCTAATAGTAGTAATAAGCTTTTCCGGCTCTGAAATATTAGATGTGAAGGGAAGTTATACTGTTTGAATGTTGTCTTTTCTCTGTATATTCTCCGTAATCACCCATCAAAGCTTTTCATGTTTTTTTAATGCTTCTGAACTATGACTGCATGCAATATTATGAGCACATATGAAAACTATCCACTCATTTACTGTATTTTCTAGACCACTTGATCACGTAACTAGAGCCTATCCAACTGACTTTGGGTGAGAGGCGGGGTACATTCTGCCCAACCTGCACTGGTCACCAGTCATTTGGAGGTCAAATAAAGACAAACGGCCATTGTAACTCACATTCACATTTTTGGGCCACGCAAACTCCACATTGAGATGTTCTAGCTATCAGAGATTCCAACCCAGATCTCCTGACTTTGTGGCAGATGTGATTCCTACTACCACACAGTCCTGCCCATATAAAAAAAAAAAAAGTTAAACTATCAATAAAACATATTATTGATAAGGTGTACCTTTTAATGCATTGAAATCTTTACTGAATACAAAAACAGTAAATTTTCACAGCACACAAAAGTTCCAGTTGGTGTCATGCACAAATATCACTGGTGAATGTTATGCTGATTATTTGACTGTATTCTTTGCAAAGATTTGATACAGTATTCACTTTGTTACCACAGGTGTCTCACAGGCAGTCGAGCACATCAACTCATCGATTGCACCTGCACTTGTTGGCCAAGTAAGAAATTCATCGTTCATTCACTGAATTTGCTTGCTTAATTAACTTCTCATTGTCACCATACTGGCTTGGTATTGACGCCTTCCTCATTCACTCCTTTTCAGGATGTAACTGTGGTCGAGCAAGACAAAATCGACCAGCTGATGATCGACCTGGACGGCACAGAGAACAAATGTAGGTGGCAGTCGTTATTGTCGCATCTTATAAACGTTTATTTATTTATTTTTAATGACCTTTTATTTTTCGTTCAGTATGGCCTTAAGCACCCGTGTAGTTAGACTGAGGTCACATGAGGAATTCCTGGTCGACTACAGAGCTTGTTTCTTTTCGCTGAAAAACATCCACTCGAATGCGATAGATATAGAATTCCAATTGACATGTCTGTAATGTTTCCTCATTTACTGTCAGAGTTTGTGTTTTGTTATTTTTTTTGTTGTGTTTTGTTTTTTAACTGTTTCTTCTTTATGTCCATCAGCAAAATACGGTGCCAACGCTATTCTGGGTGTGTCGCTGGCTGTTTGCAAGGCAGGTGCAGCGGAGAAAGGAGTCCCTCTATATCGTCACATTGCTGACCTTGCAGGAAACCCCAAGGTCATCTTGCCTGTGCCGGTGAGACTTTGTGCTGCGCATTTTTCTCACAACAGTATTTCCCCAAAAAGCGACCCGTGCAGTAATGGACACTGTGCCCCAATGAATCACCCCATGTCTTCCATTTGAATAAATCAACAGTGTACCTCAAATGTATGCTTCTTTTTTTCTCCTCAGGAAATAATTAATCAGTCGGTGGTGTAATTGTCCGAATTACCTTTACTCTTGACTGATACCGAGCCACGCTGCAGAATTGGCAAACAATCTTGCTACCCCAAGAACACCTTATCTCAAATACAGGCTGTCCCAGGGAACATATCTCGTATCATTTCATAGTCTCATAATATTCTCGCTCGAAAGAGGTCAAATTTTAAATCAGAGGTGTTAAAACTAACCAAGTTCAAAGGAGACATGCCTTTTTTTGGAATGAATGAATTGCATTGTGGATACACGTGTTAATTGTATTTCCTGTCAACTAGTGGAAGAGCTTTGAGGTTGTTCTGTCTGTCACTATATGTCACTGGCATAGAGAGATGAAAAATACTGAATCATTCTGGGACAGATGGAGTGAAATGTAATAATTTCTCAAGGCACACCTGATGACCTCTCACAGCACAGTGGTTGGGAATCAGCCACTTGGAGAGACGCGAGCTACTTCTTGCCGTCGTCCACTTTAGGAGGAAATATGGTGTATTTTTATGAAGTTGTTGCTTTATACCGCCTTTATTTGTCACCGCCACCAGGCCTTCAATGTGATCAATGGCGGCTCCCATGCAGGCAATAAGCTTGCCATGCAGGAGTTCATGATCCTTCCGGTTGGCGCCAGCACTTTCAGGGACGCCATGCGCATTGGAGCCGAGGTCTACCACAATCTCAAAAATGTCATCAAGAAAAAGTACGGCCAAGATGCCACCAATGTGGGCGATGAAGGTGGCTTTGCTCCAAACATCCTGGAGAACCAGGAAGGTAACTGCACTCGACTCAATGTTACCTATAGCCTCTTTCATCATATCCTGTCCTTTTTCTTCATATTTGAATGCATTGTTTGACACCGCAGCATTGGAGTTGATCAAGGAGGCCATTACCAAAGCTGGTTACACAGACGAGGTTGTGATTGGCATGGACGTGGCAGCCTCTGAATTCTACCGGGAAGGAAAATACGACCTGGACTTCAAGTCTCCCAACGATCCGTCTCGCTACATCACTCCTGATAAGCTGGCTGACCTCTACAAGAGCTTTGTGAAGGATTATCCAGGTCACCTCCTCTGAACACGATGTTTGTTTACACACTATTCAAGAGCACACATGTTTTTGGGAGTAGTTGGTGCTTATTTGTCCAAAAATGATTGATTGCCGTGTCAGAAAGCAGCTTTGTTGTTGCTCATAACCAAGGCGAATCATTCGACAGATGATGACTTGGCAAAAGTGATTCATATGTGGAGTAATTGTATGAGCAATTTGTTGAAATGACTCAATATCACAAATCATTTTTCCCCATTCCAGAATGAATGGAAATATCATTCAGCCATTCCAGCCGACCCCCGACAAAAAACAACAAAACATTGTTTAGTAGTAACATAATTAAATAGTATGTAACGAAATATGTAAACATTTTGTGCATCATGATTATTCCATTGCGGCTCATTCTGGTGTGCATGACTTGGCCACTGGGGAGCAGTATAATACAGTCATGCAGACAAAAATGAAATAAAAGAATTTCACAACTATTACTAGTCACTCATTATGCTGCAGTAATATTAGCCAGTTATTGCAGGGGATAAAGAATATTTGCCTGTAAATATTCTTATATTGTTTGTTTAACTTGTCTAGTTTGTGTTAAAATATCAGTTGCTTAAAGCGTTGTAACACTGCCACATTGATGCTAGTTGCTAGCCCGTCTATAGCATGTTTCGTTGTTTGTTTAGGCTAAGCCCTTTTTTAAAAGGCAAAGCTGTGTATTTGTTTTTAAAACACATCTTTGCTTTATATTTAGCTTGATCGTAAACTTTGACAAACACTGGCATTAACCGTTATATTGTAAATAAAAAAAAACCTAATAGTAAATTACACATTTTTTTCTATAGTTAACGCGCACACACACACACACACACACACACACACACACACACACACACACACACACATATATATATATAGGTATTTTTTTTTCAATATTATTGTATTATTAAGATCAATATATTAAAAAATAGTCTTCATATACATTTCATGTCAAATGTGACTCTTGATCACTAACCTTTACCCACGCCTGGTTTAAAATCACCAGACTTGTCTGAACTGCTATTAATATCCTCGCAAAATTTCTGAACATGTCTCATTTCACAGTGGTGTCCATCGAGGACCCGTTTGACCAAGACGACTGGGACGCTTGGAGCGACTTCACCGCCAGCACTGACATCCAGGTTGTCGGAGACGATCTCACTGTGACCAACCCGACTCGCATCTGCAAGGCAGTGGAGGAGAAGGCCTGCAACTGTCTGCTGCTTAAAGTCAACCAAATTGGCACCGTAACAGAATCTCTGCAAGCGTGAGTTGACGTCGGTTTGGCTGTAATTTATCAGTTAGGTAATGCAACGTAACAATCTAATAGGCCGTATCATCTGGAGGGAATGAATGATATCTTCCTGGTCTTTCAGGTGCAAGATGGCCCAGGAGAGCGGATGGGGAGTGATGGTGAGCCATCGCTCTGGAGAGACCGAGGACACCTTCATCGCAGATTTGGTGGTCGGCCTGTGCACTGGACAGGTAGCGACACCACGAGCAATTAAATTCCAAAATACTGTCTTAAGGAACAAACCCAATAGCCCGACACAAAACTTTTTTCACACTTTTAGATCAAGACTGGGGCACCTTGTCGCTCTGAGCGTTTGGCCAAATATAATCAGATTCTCAGGTGAGTCTCAAGGAAACATCCATCCATCCATCCAATTCTATACCATTTCTAAAATGGGGAAAAAAATGCAAATGACATGTCATTATTAATAATTAATGATCATTTATGTGAAGACACTGGTCATGTTATGGATTCCTCACACTTATGACAAACATTGATTTACCAAGGTAGAAAAACAATGAATGTCAGCACGCAACTCTTCATTTCTCTACAGGTTATTATTTGACTCATTTTCAAATGATTACTTCTACATCATTCCTAGGAAATCACAAATACCCATCTCTGGTGAGATATTTTCGAAACAGGCCCATGGGCTACTCATTTGTACCATCTCCAAGCCTGATCCAGAACTTTCTACTCAACTGTTATTTAGAACAGCTGTTGTGGAACGTTTTACATGCAACACCAGCTCCAAAAATACTTTGCTCACAATGTACTGCCATACTAACATGAAAATACAGTAATATAGTAAGCCGAAGCATTCATCAAAAAATGTGATAGATGTTTTAGCCTTAAAATGTGTTTTAAAAGCTATTGTAACCTTGTGGGGGTGATGGGTGCCCCCTGCCAATGCAGAGTTTGAATATTAACACTGCATTTAAATATCGGAAAATAAATTACTTGAGCAACTCAATTAAAAATGCATTGCACAGAAAATGTACTTCCACTCTTTAAACAAACAGTTGAAGATTAAATGCAAGTATATGGTATTTAAAAATTAAGTACAACTTAAATGTACTTACGTACTATACATGAAAAGTTAAAAAAACAACAAAAATCACTGTACTGGATTTAAAAAATAATATTTAAATAGGCCGCATGCTTAGCTATGAGCAGCATATGAGAATATGTTTGATTTAAATGTTATTTGTATTTAATTCAGTGATTCTTTCATGTACCACTAGAGGGAGCCCACATACTACTAGTGGAACTCACAGCACACTGAATCACATACAGTATTTAGAACACTGGGCATATATTGAGTAGAGAGTATGAATTATTTTGGACACAGGAATATTTGCCATGTTTTATTTGAGCTTTTTTGTGCCATCTACAGCTGAAGAACACCCACACAATAAATACAAACGGGCTTTAACTGAACATTTTGCCAATTCATGAATATTTTTCCCCATTTTAGAAATGGTATAGATTGGTTTAACTGTACTGTATTGTCTTTGGATTTAATGAAATAATTTGAATGTATTGTAACTAACTGCTCAAGGGGAAATTCACTGTTGTCTTTGCTGTACAATATATCTTTGCTGAGCACCACTCAGAGATGTCATGTTATCCAATGCCTCGTGCATTCATGCGTTAACACCACTTGACTTCAAACACCACAAAGAACTAAATGGCCTGCATGCCGACAGGAGAGTGCTGTCAAAGTGGTGTCGCAGCTCACCGGTGTTGCATGCCTGAACTTCTGCTGCTTCTGTCTTGCTCAAAGGCACAAATAATCAGTGTGTGAAAATAATTTGATGTGTTTTTTATTATAGAATTGAAGAGGAGCTGGGAGACGAAGCATTTTTTGCGGGGAAAAACTTCAGACAGCCATTGGCAGAGTAAATTTACGCCCAAAACTAGGAAATGCAAAAATCATGATAACCAAAGATGAAGCACTGAAAATCAAAATGAGTATTTTTTTTTAAACATCTGTAGTCAAATAAGATTCCTTCACCGCTACAATAAACTAGTGACAAGAATGCCTGCTCTTGCAGATATACTCAATAAAAGACTTTATGACACAATGTTTTATGTGTGTGTGTGTGTGTGTGTGTGTGTGTGTGTGTGTGTGTGTGTGTGTGTGTGTGTGTGTGCGTGTGTGTGTGTGTGTGCGTGTGTGTGTGTGTTTAATGTGTCCCATGACTAACTTATTATTTGTGTTACATTAATGAAAGATTTCAACAATAAAGGGATGCATTTTTAAGGTAACAAAATGAAAGTGGGTAAATTTTAATTCCAAATAAGATTTGCTTGCGGAATGGATGCTGGTACTTTGTCGTGAACTGAGTCCTCAATACCCAGAAAAACCTGATGATACGTACAAAAAGCTAATTATAAAAAGCAAAATTATCTCGGAACAATTTTGTACTAAAAATTTGTTTTAGAAGCAATGCACATTAAATATAAAACCCTTTCACAGCCAAATTAGCATTACATTCCGGGCCAAAGGGTTTCTGCGGTTATTTTATATTTACACATCAGCTGAGGTTCCCAGTGCATTGTGGAAATCGGGTTGGTGGCACGGCAGCATTAATTGTACTGCACCCACAATGTAGGCGCGTGGAGAAAAAGAAAGAACCTATCAAAAACCTATTGTGTCATGAAAGCAAAAATGCAGGCAACAACAAGCTATACTTTAATCAAACCAATTTTCCTCAGGCCTGAATAATATTGTGTACTTGTGAGATGACGGTTAAACTTTTAGGAAGCGTAAAAGAAGTACAACTCATTCCTATGGTAACCTAAACAAACACATCACCCACCATTCATTGTACTCGCATTCCTTATTTGTCTTCTGAAATAAAGCCTAATATTCTACTACAAATATATCATTATGAATGATAAAGGGTAGCATTACACATGATTTTATATTATCTTCAATAAATATAATAAAAGGGCCATATCAATAATAAAATGCATCATGATAAAAATTGGGTATCACCTGTTTTTGTGCTATCATTCCAATCAACTCAAAGACTGCAATGCGTAGGGAAAGAAGATCCAAAGTAGCTGTATTACAAATCGTATCTCTACTAAGATAATTGTTCAATTTTGATACTGTCAGAGAAACAAAAAAGGGAAAAGTTATTCACATCCTGACAAGATATTGAGCTGAATTGCCGTCACATAACTTAAAAAAAATAAAATGAAAGGATTATTATAGTAAGACTTAATCCCCAGTGGAATGCAGGAATTAACAACAAACCAGCCTCTAATTAATGATTATGAAGGGCACACCTCTGAAATATCAAATTTGCTCATATTACCTGTAGTTGTATTGATATTTATACAGTATATACGAAGACACTGGACATGTTAATTAACTTTGACAAGAATGACAAACACTGATTTCACAAAATAGGAAATGCACAAATATAAATATGCGATACTTCTTTTCAATACATTTTTTCAGGTGTTTACATTTTCAAACAACATGGCTACAATGTTGCTAAAAAAATCACATCCCGGTCACTGGTGACTTTTTAAAAAAATTTTTTTAGAAGAGGACTTCTGGGCCAGAGGTTGGTGACCCGTTTATTGTTTATTGTACAGTAAGAAAAATGAAAATTATTATTAAATTTCGCTGGCGTCGGGCGGAATCCTTGTACTTCCAAAATCATCATTTTTAAGGAGACCCCAAAACGGCATGTTTGTTCAACCATAAATATTGATTGCATCGTCAGGGTATGCTAATTTTAACACTTTATTTTACTACTACGATGTCAAAATAACATCCAACCGTGTGGAGTGACCAATAACATAGATTTGTGGGGAAAAAAAAATCAAATTGAGCAAATTGACACCAGCGATATATTTCATATTCAGATTGTTGACTCTCTGTTCATCGTATTACCGCTTTCCACTGCCATCATATCCAAGTCCTAAGGTGCGAGCGAGGCTGCACCGACATGCTCAGTTTGTGTACACTCGACAAGTTTGAAGGCTGCGCTGTGTGGGGGCCGAGGTCATTGCACTGGAGAGAAGAAGAAGAAAAAAAAAACCTCCCTTCGCTACAGCGCCTCCATTTTGAATAGCCATGTAATAGGGGATTGGCATAGTTAGTGTGAGTGCAAGTGTGTGTGTGTGTGTGTGTGTGTGTTCGTGCGCGCGGCTGTCGCTCCGCTGAGCTGCGTAGTGTCAACAACCTACAGTCGAACAACCGTCGACATGGACGACCTGTTCAGCCCACGGAGGTAAATAACTTGCTTCTTATAATCCCCCTCTGCATTCTCTGTCTTGTTGTGGACTGGATTCCCTTCGGGGTTTGCATTGGCGAGAGGCCACTTTGCACGGAGCGCTCGGCTTGTCAGCAGTCACGAAGTTGTGGCTAACGAGCTAGCCAAAATAACAGCTCGGGCGCTAATGTCACGGTCCCTAGCTGCTAGCCAGCCGTTTTTTTGATGCTACAATGCGATACAAATGGCGACATAGAGCAGTTAGCACACGTCAGCCACGTTGTGTGGCGTTGTGTGTTGTTTGCGCATACGTTGGGTGCCTCGGCTGTTAAAACGCCATTTGCAGTTGGTATATATTTACATACGCGAGTCGCCTCACACACACATACACATTATTATGATATGTTAAGTGCATGCTAACATCAAGAAGCAATGTGGAGTGCCCGTCGGACTAGGTCTGAGGGCCGACGCGTTTTGAAGCACACAACAAGCTTCTGTTCCTGTAATGGTGACTCCAGTTGTGGTGCGAGAATTAACAGCCCGAGTGCTGGCGTGATTGATTGACAGGCCTTCGCGGCCGCTGGCGTCAGCTTTCGCCTGGCCTAATGTCAGGAAACGTCAGCTGGGGGCGGCTCCCATTGGCTGAAAGCGACGTGTGGGCGGGGCGCCGCCTTTTTAACGAGATGACTGAGCAGATGAAGAGGAGATAATCAGCTGAGAGCAGCGATCGCACGCTGTGCGCCCTGATTTCTCCGTGTTCTTCTTCACCAATATGACACTGTCATGATGGGGGATTTATGGAAGCAAACGTATTGATTACCATTCACCCCTCCATTTTATTTTTAAGATTTTTACATGTCTTCTAGGAGTTTGAACAACACTCAAGGCGAGATAAGAGTGGGACCAAGTCATCAGGTAAACAAACTATGGCTGTGTTGGAAATAACTCCCTGTACAGTGGTGCCTTGAGATTTAGTACATCTTTACCAATTTAAATGAATAGAAATACTGTTATTCTGCTCCAATATCTAACCCCAAAAAGCAAAATTACTTGAGTCATTTTTTAAAAACTCTTTCAATGCCAGCCATCAAAGAAAATAGAACCTGTTGAGTCCCAGCCATGTTAAAGCATTTTGACTGGTATTGCAAGGCTCACAGAATATTGTTTTTTGACGACGTCAACACCGAAACCAAATGAAAAAGTAGATTCTCTTCTTTTATCACAAAGAAGTTTTGTTTCTATCATGTTCCTTTTTTTTTCTAGTAATCAGCACTAGAACTTGTGTTGGTTTCACCAAAATCAAATATTTTGGACAAAAAAAAAACCTCAAAGAGTTAATAAGGAAAGTGGCACATTATAATATTGTACTTTATAAAAACATAGACTAATAGCATAATTAATCAATCAATAGCATTGTTTTTAGATGAGAGAAGTCATACACGTACCCAACAATGATGTAGCTGCGTGGACTCTTCATTTTAGCCTGCAAGAGCCTATAAATAATGATGTAAATGTATTGTTTAGCATTGAACAAATCAAATGCAATCGAACAGAGCATGCCCTTAGTCGATATTAAAATGGAGACTGGTGCACCTCAAATGGAATGGCCTGTGCTTTCTCCAGACCTAAATCCTATTGAAAACCTGTTGGATCAGCTGAGTCTACGTGTAGAGGCTCAAAACTCTGCACCCCAGAACCTCAGTGACCTCTGAGGGCTGCCCTCCAAAAAGAGTGGGATGCCATGCCTCAGCAGACAATAAGTCGACTTGTAAACAGCATGGGACATCGTTGTCAAGCTGTAATTGAAGCTCAACGGCACATGACGAGCTATTGAGATGTTGACATTTTGTTGTGGTGTACACACCATTGTTGTTAACTTTTGTTTCAATTAATTGTTTGAGATGAGGAAATCACCAGTGCATCATTCCACTTAAATGTCCTACTTTCATGATTTATGTAACTGCAGTGCAAACAAATTGATTCACATACATGTCTATCTATATTTCTATATTCATTTAAAACAATTGATACACGCTCTTTTTTCTTCATGCATTGCCTAAATATCAAAATCGGGACTCTGCATCGGCAGATACTTAAAACCAAAGACTCGGATTCTGACTCGTGTGATACGACAGCGTGAGTGGGACAAACCAAAGACTCGGATTCTGACTCGTGTGATACGACAGCGTGAGTGGGACATCCCAAGTTTGAGTGCATTTGATTTATCTAATGATAAACAATACATCTACATGGTTATGTATTGGCATGCACAGGCTAAAATGACAAATCCACACAGTTATGTTGTCAGTGGGTATTATCTGTGACTTCTCTCATCTACGACACTATTGATTTATGACCTTGTTAAATGCAACCAGAGGGGAACCAGGTTGCTTGTCACCAAAACAATGTAAACTGTTAAACTTATATTTGAAGTGAGATCATTTGCACGAGTCATGATAGCTAACCTGTCTGACTTTCTCAACTCTTAGGCAGTTCAGTGAAGCCACTCGATATCAGGCAAGGCAGACTTAGGCCGTTTTTTTTTTTGGCATACCCTGAGCGTTAAACATTACTTAAACAATTTACTTTATGATGTGCTGCACTGTTTACAGACAGAGCCTTTTTGTGTGCGTGTGTGTGCGCGCGTGTGTGTTTCCCAACCTTTATTGAGTGATAAGATATTAGAAAAATCTTACGTCATTATATTGCATAATGTACTTCATTTAAAGTAATTTTAACATCACGATGAAACATACATTGCATGTCAGTTGTAATGAATATTTTTCTAGAACCCTTACCATTTTTGACCATTTTTCCATCACAATTCAGAATTGAGTTCATGGTCTGGAAGCAGATTTTTACTGAATTCTTTGTTTGGTTGCTGTGTTGCAGGCAAAGCTTCCTGAGCTGCAGCCTCGGCCTGCACCAGCTTCCCATTCTCAGACGGAGAGTGAGGAGCTCATGTGGACACCTGGGGTCAATGACTGCGACCTTCTCATGTACCTGAGAGCTGCCAGGTCAGTGTCACTGACACGATCAATTCTAATGAACTTACCTTGTGAACTTCAGCACTTCCAAGGCCCATGGTGGAGTTATTACTTCCTGTAAATACTTCAATCTTTTCAGTTGTGACGGCACAGCTGGCAGTTCTCCCAAAGCAATTGTGCACTCCTGCACAAAATAGTGCATATCAGTACTGTTTCACTTTTTTTTTTATCAGTACCCCCAGGAATCTGCAAAGCAAAAGTGTTGATTCCACAGAGATTAATCCTGATTCTGTAGAGAGCAAATCTTGATTCCAATCCAATGTGAGGGGCAACAATCTTTTTTTTTAACATAATAACATTCATTTTCTCCTAGGTGGGACAGATAAAAAAAATCTTGTTCTAGTCGCATATGGGTCGAAAATGACACAAGCGTCTGTATTGTATTTGTTTTCTAAGGAGCATGGCGGCGTTTGCGGGTATGTGTGATGGAGGATCCACAGAGGATGGATGTTTAGCCGCCTCTCGTGACGATACGACGCTCAACGCTCTTAACATGGTAGAGAGCTCAACTTGTGTTTATCATGATCCTCATGTACGATTAAAAGATGACTTAACGTTACACTGCAATTCCCTCCTAGTTGCATGCAAGTCATTACGATGCTGCAAAAGCTCTCCAGCGTCTGGTGAAGAAGCCTCTGCCAAGGCTTATTGAGAAATGCTGGTCTGAGGATGATGTGGTGGGTTGCAGCTGATCAGTACCACTATCATTTTGTTACATAAGTTATATAAATAAGCGTTAAGGTGAAAACTATAAACAAAGTTAATTATAAAAATTAGAATTTTAAGCAGCACTTTTTAAACAGCAGAAGGTAGTAGCAGATAATCTTTTTTTTTTAAAACGAATTATATTTATAATATAATTTATATATGATGATCTCACTTTTTAGAAACGCTTCATCAAAGGCCTCAGACAGTATGGAAAGAACTTTTTCCGGATTCGAAAAGACTTCTTGCCCAGCAAAAAGACTGTAAGTGAGCACTTTAAGAAAACGCTATAATTTCTTAACACACTCCATTCGACTAATAATATAGCATCCATCCTTAAAAAATGGCCTTTGCATCACCAGGGAGAGCTGATCACATTCTATTACCACTGGAAAAAAACTCCAGAGGCTGCAGGAACGCGAGCTTATCGACAACAACGCAGGCAGCCGTCGTCTCGAAAGGCAAAGACCCGCTCAGCTGCTGCTCCCGTGAGCGCCCCGTCTCGAAATTACTCTGGTGAGTAATTCTCTTTCTCCGTTCATCCCTATGTTGCAATTTCACTTATACTGTTGCGTCTCCTCTCCAGTGGATGCAAGTTCAGCCAGTGAGGACGAACTTGACAGTGAAGATAGTGAACAGGAAGTTAAGAGCTGCAGCCACTGCGGTACAACACGTGCGTATGACTTATCTTGGGAACGTTTATTTACAACTGCAGCTTTTAAGAGTGTATTTTCTTCAAAACAGGTTCTAAGGATTGGCACCAAGGAGGGAGATACAACCCTTTGCTATGTACAACCTGCCGCACGTATGAAAACAAGCACGGCTGTCTGCCGCCGGCACAGAAGTCTTCGGGCGCGTCATTCATGTTTAAACCCGTGAAAGGGGAAGAGGAGGGGAACAGTAAACACGGCATGAGGACACGGCGAAGCAGAGCACCTGTAAGCGTGACACTCTTTGTCAACATTGATTAACATTTACATGCAGGTGATAGTGGGACGAAGTTGGTAAAAAAATGTTGCTAGTTTAGTCATGTAACCGGAGTTGTTTTTTTTTCCTTCCCTCCCCATTGCACATACAGCAGTTGTCATCTTTAAGAAGCGGCCACAGGAGACTCACCGGCTCTCCCACGAGCGAGGATCAACAAAACATGCCCCAGAATTCCCAGACCGGGATGAGAGCATCTACCACAGACAGTAAGAATGACTCCACGAAGAAGAATAACAAGGTAAACACCCTCTTGGACTGAAACAATCAAAGTCAAGCATGTCACTGAAATCCATACGTGGGCGTCTTGAGATACATATTAATTGGTTCATGACCACGCTCGTAACTCAAAATGTCTCAAATCAACTTTCTTAAAGGAATGGAAATGTCATTTATATGTTTTACCCTCCCCCAAAATACCAAAAGAATTCAATAGTGTCTGGCTTACTGCCTCCTTCAAAGCACATTGTGCTCCCTTGCTGGTCTACATGCATACAGATATACAAGTCGCTCAATAAAAAATTTGCATATTGTGATAAAGTTCATTATTTTCCATATCGTAATGATAAAAATTCAACTTTCTTATATTTTAGATTTATTGCACACCAACTGAAATATTTGAGGTCTTTCATTGTTTTAATACTGATGATTTTGGCACATAGCTCATGAAACCTCAAAATTCCTATCTCAAAAAATTAGCATATGACAAAAAGGCACTCGAAAGGAGCTATTCACCGAATCATCTGAATCAACGAGTTAACTCTAAACACCCGCGAATCATGCCCGAGGCTTTTAAAAACTCCCAGCCTGGTTCATGACTCAAAACCGCAATCATGGGTACGACTGCCTACCTGACTGCTGTCCAGAAGGCTACCACTGACACATTGTAACGGTCACAAAGTTATCAGATTCAGATTTGAACAGCCTTCAACATCTGATAAGAGTCTTCCACTCGTTTTCCAGAAGGTGAAAGAAGAGCCAGCCACACCAAAGACAATGAAACGAGTGCGGGAGAGTCCTCCTCAGGAGCTTCACGAGCCTGAAAAAATCAAACCCAAAAGGCCAAAGACTCAGGTAAGAAACAAGCAGCAAACAGGTGGAAACCTTGACTCCTGTTTGTAGTACTGTAATTGTTAGTTGTGTGACACTGTCACATGTTTTTGGCCGTGCCTAGGAGCCGCAGGATTCCCGTTCCGAGGTGGAGGCCGAGGTGGAGGAGGAGAGCTCCTCAGAAAGCCGCAGTGCTCAGGACGATGGCAGCAGCGACACCAAAGACATCGATCAGGACAACCGCAGCTCCTCCCCCAGCATTCCCAGCCCTCAGCAGGGCAACGAGAGCGACTCCGACTCTTCTGCCCAACCGAGCGCGATTCCCCCGAAACCTGCCGCACCGCCGGCCGCCCAGGCCGACACAGCGGTCCCGCAGGCCCCTCCCTCTCAGGGCCCAGCTGTCATTCCACCGCAAAGCACTCCCAATTCTGGCTCACCTCCTAGTCAGCCCTCTGCATCTCCAGACCCACCTCAGCGAGCCGCTGACGAGTCTGCTGTCAATTTGGGCCCGAGCAACCGACCTCTGCCCACCCCTCATTCTCTCTGTGGTGCACTGCCGCTTCCACTCCCGGTGGGGCAGGACTCGCCTCTGTCGTCTGCATTTCAGGTGCCACCTGCTCTCAGCTCGGTGTCCTCCCAGTTGCCACCAACCCAGAGACCCCCACCCTTCTTTAGGGAGTCACAGCTGCCTCAGCCTCCCCTTTCCGGCCCCCAAATCAAGCCTCCTCCCACCACCCCGATTCAACCTTCCCACAAGCAGATACCACACCAGCCCGCTCCAACCTTTCCCCAGATGCCCTCCAACCTGCCTCCTCCACCTGCTCTAAAACCTCTCAACTCTCTGCCCAATCAGCATCCTCCAGGCGCGCCCCCTCCACCTCTTCAGCTGATGCCCCAGTCTTTGGCCATGCAGACGCTTTCCGGCCAGCTTCCGGTGATTTCTCAGGCGCACGCTCACCCTGGAAAGAGTACCAGTTCCCCTCATCCATCCAGCGCGTCCTCGCAGGCTCTCCCCTCCGCTACCCCGGCAGCATCAGTCGGCCCCGTCCCCAGCGGGCAGCCAGCCTTCCCACCTACTGGGCTGAGATCATCGCCGAGCGCTACGGCGGGAGCGCCTCAAATACAAATAAAAGAGGAGCCGCTGGATGAGATGGAGGAAGCAGAGAGCCCACCATCTCCAGCTCGCAGCCCTTCGCCAGAGCCTACCATCATCAACATGGCCAGCCACGCCAGCCAGTCTGCACGGTGTGTCTTCACTTTTTCCGCACTCTGTAAAATGTGTCTGAACATATTACAGTGATCCCTCGCTACTTCGTGGTTCGTTTATCGCAGGTTCAGTGCATCGCCGATTTTTTTCAAACATATTAAAAAAAATATCTATATATATATAT
>NW_017806164.1:0-37546 GCF_001891065.2 Hippocampus comes
GACTTCCTCATTTTAATGTGGTGAAAGGCTCAAACTACACTAACCGCTACCGTAATTTACTACAAGGGATGTAAAAAGTCTACACACACGTTCAAATGTAATTTTTTTGTGACGCAGAAATAACAAAATCATTTCAAAACCACCTTTAATGTTGCCGAGAACCCATAGAACTCAAGTTGACTTTTTATCTTTGAGATTAGAAATAAAAATAAACATGGGGTTGCACGAGTGTACATACCCAATTGTCAATAGGAAGTGGCTGTGTTCAGAATTAAGCAATCCCATTCCCATGCATGTAAAATGAAGAGTGAGCACACAACTGCCACTAGTTAAAGTGCCTCTGATTTCCCCAAAATAAATCTGATCCCTTTCACTGTTTTTTTTCTTGACCCCCCCCCCTCCCCCCCAAGCAGGAACCTGAATGTTTTGTGCTAAAACTGAGCTGCTATTTCAAACTGGTGTAATTCTATTTACCTTGACAAAGGCTTCAATTCCAGCTGAAAAAATAGCGCCGAAGCATGATGGTGCCTTCCATGCAAAATAAAAATGACAAGAAAAGACCACTAAAACATCCGGGACTTATTTTTGGGTTAATCAGAGATATTTTAAATTGTGAAAAGTGTGTGCTGTAATTGGTTAATTCTAAACACAGCCACATCCCAGTTATACAAAAGTGCGCACACTTGTGCAATCACATTATTTCAGTTTTATTTTACTTGAATGAGGTGGGGGGTGTCATAGTTGTCAATGCACTTTCAGAATTCTATTGAACGGGACAAGCAAACAGACACATATAAAATGATGACACTTGCAAAGAGCTATGAGTAGGTAGGTCACATCTCACGTTCAAACGTTCGCATTGTTGTGGTTCGGACGGAGAGACGGATGGATAGATAGATAAATAGCTGTAAAGCAGAATCTCCCCATACTTTAAAATGAATAATGAAGAAATCGACTGACAAACATGGGTTGCCCATTTCAAAAACACTGATTATACACGTATGTGGCATGATTTCGAAGCTACCACTGCCACCTACAGTTTACTTGAGAGCACCACATATTTTTCGGCATTATTTACAACGATTTCTCTTTTTTTCCTAATGAGGGCAGTAGAGGACAACAAAACAGTTGAGACTGCCAAATAACAATATCACGAAGTAGAAACTCGAACGAGATGGCTGTACTCGCAGTTTATTTTGATTGTATGTTCACGTAAACTAGCTTCAGTTGTCAAATATTTATATATACGTATTTATCAGTGCGTACATGAGCAGGGTAAAATGTCTAGCAGGGCTTTGCGGAGGCTGAAAGGCAAACAGCGAGCTCAGGAGGCGGTTGTCGTCGAGGAGCTAACTTTGGCAGATAGCAACGATGAGCTGGCTGAAAGCGAAGAGGAGCAGCTGGACACGACCAATGTCAGTCCAGCGTCACGCCGGAATGGCAGTAATCGAAAGTCACACAAAAGCAAGGGTCGTAAAGATATCTGCGCCATTTTTGAAATGGTATGTCTACATTATAGTTCATCTATCTGTCTACTCTGCACGTTGTTGGGACTACTGCACGTCTGCTGTGTGAGCTAAAGCTGTTAGCCCATATCTAGTGCCTGTTGTTGATAAACTAAACGTAGACACACATTACTTTGAATAACAACAGGTCTGCAAGAACCATTTATTATTGAAGTACAGTATTCCCATTCCACAGTAAGACAACTAACCAATTATTAGCCAGCACAGAGCATTCGAGTCGTGTCAGAAAACGTCCAGGACAGGTGTTAGATACATTTCAATGACAAATTTTCCCCTTTCATTGTGGGCCAGCCAATCATTTCCTCGGTTAGCAAAGAGATCCATTGCTGGTTGCATCATTCAATGCACGAGAAGAGTGAGAGTTTGAGGCAGGACAGTTCATGGCTGCTCACAACGTTGGGAACATCCAACAGACTTCCTGCCAGAGAAGATCATTTTGTTGAGTATTTTTTAAGGGCTTTCATTTCAATTATTTTCTAGATAAGTGATACAGAAAAAGTTTCCGCTGATGAAGACCCTGAGAAATTCAATGGAAACAAAACAAGTGACATGGGAAACGGCGGTCAAGGGTCAAATGAGGTAATTATCCATAATGGAAACAAAACAAGTGACATGGGAAACAATGACAGCAAAGTAAACGGCGGTCAAGGGTCAAATGAGGTAATTATCCAGTGAGAATTTGATGCAGGACAGTTCATGGCTGCTCACAACGTCGGGAACATCCAACAGACTTCCTGCCAGAGAAGATCATTTTGTTGAGTATTTTTTAAGGGCTTTCATTTCAATTATTTTCTAGATAAGTGATACAGAAAAAGTTTCCGCTGATGAAGACCCTGAGAAATTCAATGGAAACAAAACAAGTGACATGGGAAACGGCGGTCAAGGGTCAAATGAGGTAATTATCCAAATAGGCTAGCTGGCATATAATTTTTCTTTGATTTGTTATTCTGGTGTTTGTTTATTTGCATATTTGCCATTTGTTATTTCCAGCCTTTGTCCACTGTTAAGAAAAAGAAGAAGAAAAAGAGGACAAAGGTTAAATCTGAAATTCCACAGGTGAACCAAAACTTTTTTAAACATCTCTGCTATAAACAACATCCCAGTTTGATCTCCTTAAGACAGAAAGCCATGTAAAATGCATCTCACCTTGACTTCTATCTGATGTCAGAAAGGACAAACAACTGATGACAACATTGATTTATTGCTGGAAAACCTGGACCAGTCCAATGGTTTGACTGTGCAAAATGATTGCGGTGGCTGTGACAGAAAACCTGTGTTACATGTGGAGCACAGGTGAGGAAACAGCATCTCTTCGATAAAGACAGCCCATTTTCATAGGCTCAAATTCCAGTTAGACAGTATTCATCTACTTTCCAAAGCTGGTAATGTTGTCTTTAGAGAGATATTCATTTAACAATCCATATGTTTATTCCAATAGTTGTACTTGGCACTTAATTTTTCTGCATGAGAGGAGCATGATGTGTGAGATACGGCATTGTCCATAAAGTCTCTTTACAATCGACACATTTGTGGTAACTGTGATAAAATGAGGAGAAGGTACTGTATTGAACATTTGTTTGCTTCATTAACAAAGCCTATCCATACGATTTAAACTGTAAAGAGACTTTGTGGACACCTGAATATTATGGGAATATTTGAATTAAAAACAATATAAAATAACACATTTTCCTATATTGATGGTGTAATTGAACAAATACATTTAAGTTGTTATGGCACTGCATCTGTAATTTTGTTATGAACAGAATAAAGAAATATGACAAGCTGTCCTCTGATTGCATCCTGATTTGGCAACTAATTGTTCCTCCGTGCATATTTTTTGCTTTCTCCAGGAATCTGAACCCAGAGACGGAGCTAAAGAAATATTTTGGGAGTCGAGCTGTTTTGGGGGATCAGAGGTAAGCATGAATTAGTGGAGATTTGGTGAGCTGTGTGTCAGTTACTTTTACGTCATACCCTGTCATCATCTTGGCTTTTTTTTCCAGACCACGTCAACGCAATAGACAGTTTCATCGGAACACGTGGATGACGAGCCCCAAGGAAAGTTGGCCTAGATTCAGCCGCCCAGGTTCGGCTTGCTTTCATCGTATTCATCTGTTTAAATAATGTGTCTCCTGGCTATTACAATGACCGCCCTGTATTTATGTCACGGAAAGTTGCAAAAGTAAAACCGGGTGTTTGATATTGCTTCACCTGCAAGCATTTGATTATTCTTACTCTTAAGTAATTAATAATACAAAGGGTGCAAATGAACTTCCAACCTTTCAGTTGGTAATTAGATTAATAAAATTAGTCATGAGCTTCGCCAAACAATTTTGCTTAGTAGAATGTGCTGTAGGCTTTATATCACTCTTGAATTGGTACTTTTCTGTGTTAGATCTGTCGGAACTTGACTGGTCCTTAAACAGTGCCGTGAAAAAGTATTTGCCCTCCTGATTTCTGCTTATGTGTGATAAATAGCCCCCACCAGAAATCAGAAGGGGGGGAATGCTTTTTCACGGCACTGTACATCTGTATTAACCTAATAGGATGTCTGTTCAGGAATCTCAATGACCTTACTTGAGTCAAAAGATGGCGTTCAGTACTTCACCTTCGAGCACAGCCGCGACTACCAGCAAGTACAGTTCAAGTTCCTGGATGCTGTCGAGTCCATGGATCCAAACAACATTGTGGTAAAAGCACATTACTCTGTTGTGCACATTAGTGAATAATGCAATTACACAACTGAACATAAGGTGTCCTGTGGAATTTCGTACGTATTTTTACATGACGGAATCATTCCTCAGACAGTTCATTTAAAGCGGTTGAACAGTTTTATTGTGTAAGGTCCAAATTAGTCTTATGGGTTTATTGTGAAGTAAGGTTTTACTCTAATCACACAATTATTTGATGTTAAGTGATATTCTTTCCACCATAGCTGTTATATGGCACACTGTCATTCCACTATTGTGATTCCAATCTCACAACTATCCTCCCCAAACACATGATGTAACTTGAATGTGTATTGAATATCGATAGTCAGAGCGGTGATTAAATGTAAACTCACACATTCTAACATTTATGTATATATTTTGTTGATGTCTTTTCTTAGGCTCTGCTGCAGCTGAATCCCTACCACATTGATTCTTTGCTACAACTTTCTGATGTCTGTCGAATACAAGAGGATCAGGAGATGGCCCGGGATCTTATTGGTGAGGATGTTTAACCCATAGAAACAAAGAAAGAAGAAAGGTCCTTCGATGCATTATAGCCTTACTTTAGTCCCCACAGTGCCTCTGCCTCGTCAGTCGATGTTCCACGTCAGTGCTTTCTGCTCGCTCGTTTCACTATATAATCAAAAATACTGCTACGTAATCATTTTACACGAAAATAATAGCATCCGAATAATTTGATGAGGCAACTACTGTATAATAAAGCCGGTATCTCACAGATGAGTGAACACTTGCACAGGTTTGTGACCTATTAGGCCGAATGATGCAGAAAATCAGGGAGCCGCCTCTCATTAGTGGCATTTAGCACCTTTTAACGATGCTTAGAGACAACGTGCAAATACTTGGAATGGTTTTTGGTTTTGTTTTTTGTTAATTCCCTAAGCTGGCTGTTGAGTTTCAAAAATATCACCTTTTCGATGAAAAATGCCTTAATGTACAATTAATGGGTTTAAAAAAAACATGCTGCAAAATTAGTGTGATCAGTCATAAGTAATGACTAAATTGTAGAAGCAATAGTTGACATAGGTGATGTAAAATCGATTGCTCCATATTTAAATGACCCAAAGTTTATACCCGGCTAATGGCTATGGTGAGCATTTTGCAAAACCAAATTCAATGATCAAACCACATGAATACATCAACATAATATCAATATGTGTGTACAAATTATGTATTTGAATGATTTTTTTTTTTTTACGTTATTTTATTCCAGAGAGGGCTCTGTACAGCTTTGAGTGTGCGTTTCACCCTCTATTTAGTCTGACCTCAGGGACCTGCAGGCTGGATTATCTGAGACCAGAAAACAGGTTGGATGGACTTCACTTTTTTCAATTAATTTATGAAATTAATTTATATATTTTGTGTGTGCATAATTTTGTCTTGACAGAAGCATTTACTTATTTTTAAACCCTTCTTGAAGAACATGTGACTAATTTAAAAAGAGAGAAGTTGAGTGATAAAGTCATTTTCTTTCAGGGCATTTTATCTCGCTCTTTTCAAACACATGATGTTCCTTGAGAAGAGAGGATGTCCCCGGACAGCTTTGGAGTACTGCAAATTGATCCTGAGGTAAGATAAGAAGGGCACAATTAATGCGTTTGTCATTTCAATTATGTGGAATGACTTATCACACGATGTTTTATAATGTCAAAGACAAGTGACTGTCTGTTTTTTGCCAAATAACTACAAAAATGTGAAATTATTTTCATTCTATTTGGCATCGCAAACCTGAAACAGTATACAGTGGACTCTTGCATATTTGTGAATCAGCATTAGCAATTTCACCGACTCGTAGACTTTTTTTGAGAACATCTCCCTTGATTTGCGGAAAAGGCTCATCTATTTGTGATAATATTTGGTAATGTGGCAAAAAAGGTCAGAAAATATTATTTTATTTATATAATTGTACGAAATTGCTGTCTACAGCAGGGCCGGTTGACAGCCAGTGCCATACCTGGTCGAAATGCGTGCACAATGAATAGAAAGCATTAGCTTTCAGAGACATGCCGGGAACTTTAGAAATGAATTGGCAATATCGATTCTGATGCCTCCATATTGAAACTTATATTCTAAAGAGGCCTGAAACGATATATTCCCATTTCACATCTCATTTTTGGAGCATACCCATAGTCGACGGTATGTGTTATATTTAATGTATTGTCGCATGCCGCATTCGGTGTAAGGTGGCATGTTAGTTTCTGGTTGGCATGCAAACGCATAGCGACGACACAGGAAATGTGTGTTAAAACCCCCAACAAGTTGAGCACATCGGCACACCCCAATGTTGGCAAGAGGGGCTATCTCCTTGCCTTGGGAAAATAAAAACTTGGGATCCAATTTTGACCTCCAAGTACTAACTGCGGGCATGATAGTTTCGCCAAATTAGGACAAAACATATCAAAATCTGTGGAATTTGTAACAGCTCATCATAACATTGCTAAACTATCTGCGACTGCCGCTTTGTATTGTCACTACGTTGATCCAGTGGTTTTGGGTCACACCAGGCACTAACTAATCGCAAGAGTTAAGTCACTCTGACCCAACCTATGAAGCAGCATTGTTTCCCACCAGCGCAGCCGGCACCAAAAGCGTAGATACTTTCAATTTAACCCCTGTGCTTTGTTGTGTGATCAAATTTTCATTGTTTGTCATCGGACTGCACCGCGACAGTAATTCATTATCATCATCATCATCGTCATCATCAGAATTGTTCGTGTAAACATGTGTGTGCTCAGCTATAAACTGTGCAACAGTTTATAAGCATCTGAAATGCTGTTAAAGTGTTTTGGGATCAGAGTTAATGGTATATTTATGATTTCATGGTTTGATTTATGGTTTTGGCTATTCATATCGGCAGTTATAATCATTTTGAGGAGGGCGTCAACCAGTTGGTCCACTGTAGTTTGATACACACTGACATCGGTATGCTTAATCTTATGCCGTATTTATCCATACAATTTTGTCAACTTCATGTAGTTATATAAATAGCTTGACATTTTGAGGACTTTACGTGATGTCACATTTCTGAAGACTCAGGGGCTTATTTTTTCCTCCCCTTTCCTCACTCATACTTAGTTTGGACCCAGACTCTGACCCACTTTGCATGCTCCTGGTCATTGATTTCCTGATGCTACGTTCCAGAGAGTATGACGCTCTCCTTCAGCTTTATGAGGACTGGGAGGTAAATTGTGCTTCACATTACACATTTTCCTTATACATTTGATTTTACTTAGTCAACTATTCATTGCTTGAACATAATTGTTTGTCTGTGTCTCAGGAGCACAGAAATCTGTCCCAGCTGCCGAACTTTGCATTCTCCACCGCCCTCTGCTATTTCCATCTCAGTCAGGAGGAAGAAATCAAGCCTGAAGAAAGAGATCAAGCAAGACACAAAGCTGACCAAATGCTCGAGGATGCGCTCATCATGTTTCCTGCAGGTAAGAAATCCTATGCTGCCGAGGCAGCGGAAAAGGGATGGACCCGGCGCTGAATTTTTAAAAACTGCAGTATCGATTAGCTCCACCCTTCATGGTTCTGTGAACGGTCTTGGAAAAATTACTCAAATGCATTTTCAATTGATTTAGGCAACATGAACATTGTTTTGCACCTTCCACCTATCTGGTCCCCTTTCTAAGTCACAAGAAAAGAAATATGGTCGTCTAAGAATCATGTTCACAATCCGAGGCGAGCCATCTTGCTGCCCTGCTGCGCCACCTGCGATTGGCGCATTTGACTCCTTCCAGTGCCACTGTAATGCTGTGTAATCATATTACAACATGATAAATATTCTAATAGAAAACAGTTCATCGTGCTGTATAACCTTACAATTTTTATTTTGATGTGTGAGATTATTTGTGTATTGATGGCAGCAACTCCGGAAGCACGGGCTGCAAAGTCAGCAGCTTTCAAGGCTCGAATGAGTGAGCTTTTTAACTAACGTACACTCATGCAGCACTAAATGGCGTCCTTTACAATGGATTCGCTCTGTTGCTACGACTGCAGCATCCAAACGTTACACTCTTTCGACATGACTCCCCAATTTCAACTCAGTATAACATTTACACTAATATAGAAGTTTGGTTGTTCTTGGTATCACTGGTTATACCTGGAGACTGTAGATGGACAAAGGGATAACGTTGCTGCTCAATTCACATTTTCACAAGTGGAGTCAGTCATTAAAATATCAGTGAGAAACATAAGCACGCTTAACAAACATACAAAAATAGAAAATGTGCATCCCACCACACAAAATTACTTATATATTTTTTTTAACAGTCTAATAGTGACTTGTACAAAAATTAATAAAATAATAATAAATAAATAGCACTATGGTGTTCTTAATAAATAAGTAAACTCTCCAATTTACACCATTTCACAACTGCCCCTCTCCCCATCTCCACAACCTCGATATTAGAAAGAGGCTTACATAAATACAGAATTTGTATCCCAGGAATGCAAAGAAACAACAAAGTCATGGTGTTGCAAAAGATGATCAAAATCAACTCTCGAGGGCATGTCAATGTTATAAATGTGAATGTGTTTCTACAGTCTTAATGCCTTTACTGGATCTATGCACTGTGCAGCCAGATGCTACGGTCACCTCACATGCTTTCTTTGGCCCAAGCAGTCAGATTGGGTAATATAAACCTCTTTGCCCAGTTATCTCTTCTTCCTCAATTCTTCATGTCACCCTTCTCCCCTTTGTGATATCAACGTTTGCTCTCTATAGACAGCTGCCAGCCTTAGCTGAACTGACCGCTCTGTATGTGGGGAGGATGCACAACCTTTGGAGGGAAGCAGCAGTTATGCTTTGGTTGGAAGAGAGTGTCAAGGAGGTGCTGTGTCGAATTGATGCAAAGGACCCACTGGTGGAGGACTGCCAGAACAAGTGAGACCTTAACTGGGCTGCTCAAATGACAGAAATTTACGTTCATGACAAACTGAAGTAATCCATGTAATCTATGTGAAGCTTTCTCAGATGACATGTTGAATGTTCCCAATCCCAGCACAGCGGGCGGGACCAAGGAAGTGAGGAAATTGGCCCAAACTTTCTCTAAATTAGTCTTATACACAGTACTG
This sequence comes from Hippocampus comes, assembly GCF_001891065.2. NCBI lineage: Eukaryota > Metazoa > Chordata > Actinopteri > Syngnathiformes > Syngnathidae > Hippocampus > Hippocampus comes. The sequence continues at coordinate 9,335 of NW_017806164.1, forward strand.
TGCAAAAGTCCTCTATTTTACGATATTGTTTTTATTTCACCATGCCGTGTGGATTTTTGTGCTTGTGCTACTGCTACTGGGTATGACGTAGTTTCGCTTCAAATGCTTCATCCGCCACCAAACGGGTGAATTGCATAACTAGTTATGGAAATGCACCGACAGAAATCCTCAGCTCACATTCGGTCTGACCGCAGCATTGCATTTGTTATTTTAACAACGCCATAATGATCATAAAAAACTGGAAAGTTGAGCGCACACCTCCAACAAAAATGAACTTTGACTTAAAAAAAAAGTCCATAGCATTTGGGTTTGTTTGTTCGTTAGCTGACTACTTCCTGGTTGATGGATGATGGGGGACAGATGAGAGGTGCCGGTCTGATTCTGGTGGTTAGACAGTTCCAAATAAATTGACTCACATGATGAGAAAACAAATAAAGAATAAAGCACCCTTATGAAGATTGGTACCAAAAAGTATTTGAGCATCTGGCTGTTACGTCATGCATCTGTCCTCGACAAATGTTTGAGTATTCATTTGCGTAAACCTGCTGTGTCCAATCAGTTCAGGTTTTACAAATCAAATTCTGAAAAAAGGCTCCGAAAAACAAATGTAAACATCCACAGTCCTGCATCACTTATGATTTGTTTGCATTCATCGTCATACAGTATCTGTCACTTATCTAACCATATTGTCAATCTGTTGCGTTTAGTCCAAATCCGAAGTGTCCCACGCTCTCATTTGTTACCGTGGCCGTTAAAAATCTTGAGTTAATTTTAAGCACATAATTTGTCTTCATTAGACAGCGGTGAAATTTTTGAAATAAATTACAATTAAGAATGTTAAAAACCATGATGCATGAAGTAACTCTCCCTGAGCAACCATTCTGCTCTAATTCTGTAAACAGTACATGTGACCCTGGATTAGATAACACATTTTTCATTGGAAATGATTTGAAACTTCAGCGAATCGCTACCAGCGTCCTGGAGAATCTTGTTTGAACTCAAGAGGTTCTAGTCTAACAAGTATTAACAGTAGTTTCAATGCATTCACCTCACCGTAATGGCCATGCCAATTTCCTGTCACCACTGTGATGTAGGAGAAAGCAGAGATATCAGAGTGCTCCACGGAACATCCATCGCCACGTTCTGCTGTCTGAGGTCAAAGAAGCCATGTCCAGTCTGCCTCTGGTAAAAAGCACAGCTGTTCACTCAAAACAACCACAATGTTTTCCATGTTATCTACAATGGCACCAGGTGATGGACATTAGCAGACTTAAAAGGATCATCCGGCTGGAATGGTCTATTTTTCACAAACAAACTCCATATATGAATATATGTTTTTTTTAATTGGGAAGATATTAATTTTCATTTTCAATTTTATCAATTTGTTCTGGAGAAATCAGTCAGTGACTACTTTTAAAATGACAACATGAAACTCATTGCATCATACCCACTCAAACTCTGCCGTACCATATTAATCATCAGTACAATCAAAAAACAAAAATACTCAGTAGCCGCGGCCCTAAACAATATGTTTGTTATTGGAATGTAATTTACATATTCGACATGAAATTGTGCCATCTTGTCCAATATTGAGGGAACAAGCATGTGCTTGTTTTGAGGATGCATTGATAGTCTGTCCAAGGGGCAAAACTTGTAATACACGGAACATCAGTCCTTAACGTTTAACGTGAGAATTCAATTGGCCTTTCTTTAATATTGGATGACAATGACACCCGTCACTGCAGGAGACACATCTTTAACTAATCTCTCTGCTTCACACTCTCAGGAGGTGACGACTCAGGCCATGATGGGATTTGACCCCCTCCCGCCAGTGGAATCTGTGATCTCCTACACCAGACCAGCGAGGTAATATGGGACGTTCCTCCGTTCCTTTGTTGGTGTTGCGACCAGCGCAAGCCCTGCTTTCTTTTTGCTAAAATGCTTTGTTTGTCTGCGTACATGTAGGCAGCGTGTTGGAGCAACCAATGAGAGCACACTGTCGCTGTTTTTCCGTTCCTTATTGCCAAACTTCAACCTTCAGGTAAATCCATCACAGAGTTGGGATTCCAATTTACAAATGCACAGGAATGCACACTCAGTGGTCACGACATCAGGCACGGGTCAGAACTGCATCATATTGAAAGGCGGTTCTATAATTGTGCTTTCCTAATTGCACATGCTGGTGATGTGTTTGTCGGCTGGAGGTTGCTGCGCCACAGTAGATCTTGCCCAGATGGATAGTTGGCGCTGTTTCATAAAACGAAAGCACCAAGACGGACCTCCTTGAAAATTTTGGATTTTCATTTCTTCTCTAAGCGTTTTTGCCCTCAGTCGTGTGGTGACTGTAGAGACGCTTCTCCCAGCTGTTCTTTGGCCGTGAATCTATTGCTCGATTTGGTCTTCCAACTCGGGCCACCTCGCTTTGTTTTTGCGGAAACTCTGTCTCGTCTTCTTGACTTGGCGAAGCTCATTCTCCCGCTTCCTCCACTTGCAAACTATGGATTTGTTTATCTTAAATTCTCTTGCGGCTGCTAGATTACCATGCTCCTCCGTGTAACTGATCCCTCGGAGTTTGAACTGTGCTTTGTTGGCATGTCTTGTCAAAGGTGTCATTTTCCCAGGTCCAAAGTTGTTTTGCCCAATGAACATACTGGCATCATATCCACATACTGGTGGGCGCGCCTTTAGCATCCTCTTTCACGCCCACCCTTCCCTTTTAATGTCCGCATGCCGTTCTAAGTTACGGCCGCCTTTCCTTGAAACAGCGTGTCTGCATAACATCAGATAGTCAAGCGGAGCGCTCATGGAAGTCACACTGCAACATTCACAGACTTTGGAACTCGGTACATAGATTAGGCACCCCGCATTCTTCGGTGCCCCGTCCAGAAAATTTAAGACTTTTAAGTGCGCTCTACAGTTGTGAAAATATGGTACTAACTTTAACATTTTTCTCTAGTCTGTAACAAAAAGAATTTGAAGTGCATCAATTTGCCTGAAATTAAAAAAAATAAATGGAAAGCGCCACTGCCTCCTGCTCTAATTGATGTGCAACTCCACCTTATTCTATTACAGCAAAAAAGTATGTTCCCCAGGGAGACACACACACACACGCACGCACGCACACACACACGCACACACACACGCACACACACACACACACACAGACACACACACACACACGCACGCACACACACACACAGACACACACACACACACACGCACGCCCTACTGGCATTGCACCACGTCCCCCCCGAGAAGGGCCCACCTTGCTATTTGAGAAGGAATGATTTAACCTAATGAAGTGGGTTAAACTGGCAAAAAGTTTCTAAACCTATATGCTTAGCAACAACTGGTTATTATTTTCTTTCATAAGTTCTGTGTTATTTGTATAAGTGATGATAGTTCTGTGTAAAAGAAATAATTTTGACAAAAAGCTTCAAATTCTGCTTTTTTAATAGTCTGAAATAATTTTCGGATTCTTATTTCATGGAAAACAGTCATCATTTAATTTTTAACGGGTTTTTAATGCTGGAACTTTGGAGCAGAACTGTTATGTGACGGTCTGAATTGGGGATAACATTTCCCCGCTACACATGACGTTCCTCATGAGAAGTAAATTAGGGAAATTAAAGGAGGCATATGACAAATATTTTCCTCCCAGAGGCCCAAACAACAATCAAGATTGATTCAGTTGTTTGAGGTTTTGGTTGTGATTTTTTTTTATTGCTTACGGATTTCTTGGGAGCACATTTATGGATTTGGTGATTGAGTGCTTTTGCAGAATTTAAGGGAAATTTTGACATTTGTGTTAAATGTACCCCTGTGAGCAATTCACATGCAACCTCCTTGTTCTCCTTATTTAAGCAGAACAATCGACCGCAGCTGTTTGCCGTCAGACATCAACATCATTTGATGTAGTACCCTAAACCACTGAACGGTGTGACTATTTTTGTATCGCACTTGCGAAAGTATGCCACGCATTTGTCTGTTCTAATGTCTCTCTCATCCGAGTATTGGAAGAGTGAGGCCAGTTTCTTTAGATTTGCTTACATCCCGTCCATCCATCTGTCTGTCCTTTTTCTGCTTATCCGGGGTCAGCAGTTTAAGCAGGGAAGCCCAGACTTCCGTCTCCCCAGCCATTTCATCCAGCTCCTTCGGGGGCATCCCTGAGGCACTTCCAGGCCAACTGGAAGGATATCCCATGTGTCCGGTATTTTTCCCAGGCTCTCCTGTCGGTGGGATGTGCCCGAAAACCCTCACCAGGGAGGCACCCAGGAGGCATCCTGATGTGATGCCCGAGCCACCTCATATGGCTCCTCTCTAGGATGAGGAGGAGCAGTGGTTCATCTCTGAGCTCCTCAACCTATCTCTAAGGGAGAGACTGGAGACCCTACGGAGAAAGCACATTTTCACTGCGTGTAACCACAATCTTGTTCTTTTGCTGTTGTGGCCGTAGGTGAGGGTAGAAATGTAGATCGACCGGTAAATCAAGAGCTTCGCCTTTTGGCTCAGTTCCTTGTGCAGCATGGCCGACAGATACAGAGTCCGCATCACTCCAGACACTGTGCTGATTCTTCTGTCAGACTCCTGCTAAGTTTGCAAACAACAATTATTTTAATCACTGATTAACTGATTAATCTGATGGGTGGGGTGGAGTTTTCCAAAGTAAAAGCAGACGTTTGCAAACTCTTTATTTTGGAAAAAAGACTACTTTCATAGCAGACTACAGAAATCTGAGAATATTTACTGTTGGTAGGCTGAAATTCACAGGATTTGGACAGTTTTAAATGAAACAAGGTGCTAACCTAAAGAAGTAGTAACCTAAACAATACATGATTAGCATTATGTTTGATTTGTTTGACAATGGATTAGTTGTCAGTTGTTACATCTCTAGTATGTTTTATGAATTAAGTAGTATAGAGTGCTATTTTCCTTCATGTTACAATTTTTTGGGGTGGCGTGTAATGGATTATGGCATTTTCATTCATTTTAATGGGGAAAAGTGATTTGAGACACCAGTATTTTAAGTTTTGAGCATGGCCACTGAACGAATTAAACGCCTTTTTAAAAGGGCCACTCTTTTTGACAATGTGCTGACCTTTTAGGTATCGGCTACTCCTTCACAGAATCAGCTGTGTATGCTTCATATTATAATTAGAAGGGCCTGAAGCTTGTAATCTAGACAGTCATCTAAAATTTATTCTGATTTGTTTCTCATTGCGGTAATTATTAGCCGATAGTCTCAGAAATGTCAGATTGTTTGACCGATATCTTCAACTTTGCTTGTCAAGGGTGGACCAAGGCAGGAGGAGGGTGGTGACATGGAGGTGGCTCGAGCCGGACAAGAGCTAAACCAGGAAGTGAATCGCCTCATGGTGGCAATGAGGGACATGCTGGCAAACATCAGGTTTCAAGAGCCGCCACGAGAGGACCATCCTTTTAGAGATGAGGAAGAGTGGGACTGAGCGGGACAAATTTGAAACTGAGATAAATATCAACAAAATATCTGTGACGACATTAAATGACTGCCAAATGAGCTCCTTCAAAAAGAGGTTCCTGTGTTTTTTTTAGGCTTGAACATCCATTCAAATTTTATTAAGTATCAACCTTACTCTTAAGTTTCTTATGTGATGATTTATTCACGTTTTGGATAATCTCATCATAACCCTTGACTGAAGGTGTTATGTCATGATTGCGCACTTTGGGCTGTATTTGGTTGCGTCCACCCGTATTTTTTTATTTTTTTTTAACGCGCCTGGGTTTGCTCACTTTTTGTCTACGTGTACTCCCCCTTTCTGGACTTCTGACACCCCCGCCGCCTATAAACTGGGAATGAGTGTGTAAAGCGGCAAAGAGGCATCATTGATTGAATTCTGAGGCTGGCTGTAAATCATGGTACATGGACTTTTCCTGACATTTGTGAATGTCATTGAAATTCATGAGAAAAATAGTGCACACTTTAAATATGAAAATACCTTTGGTAGCGGATGTGTCGTTAGACAGTCGGAATGTGCGCACCCTACATTTTGAAGGAAAGCTTTTTTTTTTTTTTTTAATTTGGTATGAAATAAATCCACTAAAAGTAATTGAATGTGGTTATGCTTATTACTGAATTTATGTTTGAATGTCCATCAATAAGGGGGATAGATGAGCAATGTTTTATCACAGACATTTTAATGACCGACACACAGTAGAAGCAAAGAAAATCAAATGATTGAACGATTGCACGATTACAATGATCGTATTTGTATTACTGAGAGCCCTGCACTTTCAAAAAAAAAGCCTTTTTTTTTCTGGAAGCGGTATTGCAGTTGATGGTGGAAAAAAAAAAAAGCTTATTGTCACCACCTCTGTTTTGTGTCCAGTCTCATCTATGTCTGCACATGATTCAGGCCAAAATGTTAATCATGATTATTTTGATCAGCATTGCAATTCATCATTATTTTGATTGCACGACAACAACAAACAATATGGACACTGTTTTTGGCGAGACTTCAAAATCAATAGATTGTTATTTTAAAATAAATGATGAATGAAAAAAATCAAATTGACCCTAGTATTTAGAAGTTACCCAGGACTAAGTAAATAAATACGTTATTTAATTAAATGTCAATCGCCCTTAATCCTAATCAAGTCCACACAACAGATGTTGATTACTTTCAAGGCTCCTCATCTCCAATTATTGCTGAACTTTCTTCTCTCAACATGACTCTCACCACTCCACCAAATAGACTTTCAGCTTCCGCTGCACACTTGTTCATTTAAACCAGGTGTTCGCCCCTTGGTTGTGGGTTGACTAGTGGTTGAGTAAGTGCTTGATTAACTATTTGAATCATAATTGACGTGAAGGAGCATCAGCAACGGAAATGATCGTCAAATGTATATTTATTTTAATGGGAGTACGTGGACAAAAGGGCAACCCGGTGGGCCAGTAGTTAGCCCGTCGACCTCACAGTGCAGAGGTCGTGGGTTTGATCCTGGCTTCGGACTCCCTGTGTTGGAGTTTGCATGTGCTCCCTGCGTGGGTTTTCTCCGGGTACTCCAGTTTCCTCCCACATTCCCAAAACATGCATGGCAGGCTGATTGAACACTAGACATTGTCCCTAAGTGTGAGTGTGAGAGCAGATGGTTGTTCATCTCAGTGTGCCCTGCGATTGGCTGGCAACCGGTTCAGGGTGTGCTCCGTCTACTGCCCGAAGACAGCTGGGATAGGCTCCAGCACCCCCGCGACCATTATAAGGATAAAGCATGTCGGAAAATGGATGGATGGATGTTCAGATGTTTAAAGACGCACATCGATGAGTGGAGAAAAGTCTTTCAAATCATGTCGCCTTGTGGCGCCACTAAAATAATTTCTTGAAAATGCAATAATGCCTGAAAATGTAAAAAAAAAAAAAAAAAGCACTTAACTCAATCAAAAATGTAATAAAACCCAATAATTAATAATTTAATCAATAATATAGAAAAATATCTTTTTTTTTAATTTGGAAAATTATAAACACCCCGCTTAAAAACATATTTTACATTAATTGATGGTTGATACACCTGTTCTTTTGGAAGTCCACCTAATTTTGATGCCATTAGAGTGTATATGAAGATAGATTCTACTCTTATTTTTTTGTGTCAAATGATGAGTCTGCGGTGCCCTAAAGAGTCGGCTTATATCTGTCCAAATGGAGAATGACAGGGCCTTGCTCTTCTGTAAAATATCAAAGACATACTGTATGATAAACCTCTGCCTTATGTGCAATTTCCTTTGGTTACAGCCATCTAAAAACATCGTAAATGCTCCACTTCCTTTTATTATTTGTTTATACTTGAAGTTAGTGAGCTAATGAACAGCTGACCGTGTGCTTGATTTTTAAATGATATCATTGTTCTCTGTTGACCTGGAGCTATAAGTGAAGTATTTGAGGACTGTTCATGTAGTCTAAATACAGTTTTGGAAAAATATCAGAACCAGTCCCCAGAAGCAATTGCATGAGGAGAAACAGCGACTGAATGTTTCAGCCCTGACGGCGCCACCATTGTTGAACCGCCTTGTTGTTATAAATCCAAAGGACACTAAATTGACACACTTACTATGGCTGCAACTATCAAATTTGCTCGCCTTTTGTTTTCTGGGGTGAGACTAAGAGGATTTTCTCCATTGAATTTTCCACACTATTGACCAACATTACGAGCTGCTGTTAATTTCATAATTGGCATATAAAAAGAAATAAAGCTGTCAATGTTAAAATTGGTTTCCTGTGTCAGGTCATTTTCCAAATGTGGCACAAAGTGACCTGATCTTAACAGTGAGAGGGGGCAAAGCACACATCCCCTTTGTTTACATGCTTGGATTGTTTCCACGCGTTAGCCAAACATGTGGTACAATACAGTTTCAAAGCTTTTCTGGAAAAGACTGATCAATCAATTTTTTTCCCCTCAGACTAAGCATTTTTTTACATAAGCATTTTTAATTAGAATGGATTTCGAGGTCAAACAATCCAAGCGCAACCGTATCTATTGTTTCACATCAATCATAAGTTTTCCTGCAAATGTCACATGCTGACAATATATTGCCGTGCCTTGATAATTTTCTCCAGCACAAACACCAATTTGATACTTCGTATCCTACTTCTAAATTTTAATGATTGATGTTGTGCTTTTGCAAAAAGAAGGCAAACATAACTACAATGTGGCCCTTGATGGAAACAAGTGTTATTGTAGGAGTGATTTTTTTTTTTACTCTACGTTTTATTTATTTGTTTATTTTGCTTTGGCTTACGAACAGAAATTTAAGATCCCGGTGCTGTATGGTCTTTGAGAAATATTCTTCAAGCTGTTCAATGCCACTCCCAGTAGAGGTTTACTGTCAAACTAAACATAAAACAAAGAGGAATAAACATTTTGTATTTAAAACGACCAACTTAAAGTTTACCAGCTCAACACATGGGAAACACCATCGACTGGTTAACAAATAGCATTGGTGTTGCTGACATAGACTGTCATGCTTTCAGCAATGGGTGTTTGAACACAAATGGTGGAGCAACACATGTCGTCAGCTAATATAACAATACTCACAGGCATATATTCTTTACTCTCTGTAAAGGATGCCTGATATTATTGTGGCTTACTGCAGTTTGACCGATTGTAAACAACCCTTCAAAAAAGAAGCTTCCAGCTGTTTTAACCTAACCCTGCCACTTACTTGAAGTTTACTGTCAAACTAAACATAAAAAAAGAGAATTGCACATGTTGTATTTGAAAGAACCACCTAATGGGTAAATTTGCGATCTTAATGCGAACACCACACACCAGGTAACAAATAGTGTCAGTGTTACTGTGTTATAACCCTTTCAGCAATGGATATAGAACACACAGTGGAGCAACACATGTCGAGAGACGATATAACAATACTCACAAGCATACATCCTTTATCCATTGTGAAGAATGACCAATATCACAGCCGCTTCACGTTTCAATTGTGAAAAATTTTCCTGTGTGTCTGGTTGTCTGTATTGTACTGCCCCCAGTTGGCATGTGCATGTACACCCACGTCCATTGAAGCAAAAATGTGTAAAAAAACAAAAAAAACAAAAACCCTAATAATAAATTATTTTGATTTACATTCCATTGAATTATATCATGACTGTATGCTTTCATAAAGTGCAAAATTTAGCTATAGAGTTCTATGTTTGGTTTTTGGGAGGCTGGAAAGGATGAATGGCATTTCCATTCATTTCAATTGGGGAAGATGATTTGTGACTTGCACCAAAGTACTTGAGCTATGTTACCAATTGGGAATTTTGAGAAATTGATTCATGGAGGTTTTCTTCAACATTTTCTTTCATGCACTCATCCTCCGAGTAACATCAGCATACAAGGAGGAGTCTAGTGAAGTCTCACATGGTGTGCTGGGCCTGCATCTCTTCTCTCGCCAAGTATTCTATCATATCACTCACGTCACGTCGGTCCCGGCGCTTTCTGCAAAGAAGCTCTCTTGTTCGGCGGGACAGTCGCCTTCAGCGTGCCCAAGGCACAAAACATGATTTGGAAAAAGTACATGTTCTGGATGTTGGTGTTTTTCATCTTGCATCCATAAACAAGCCGAGGAGACTCATTTTTCTCGTGGATTGCTACTGGTACGTCCAATGCATTTTATTTTCCTAAACCAGACCTTCAAATTGAGGAGAAAAAAAAGATATATGTAGGATACATTCTTGTGTTGCGCTAGTGTGACTCGGTCAGCTTCTTTTCAAATATAATTTTCATTACCACTCAAATCTAACTCAATAATGTTCCCACAATGTGAGATTACCACCCTTCAAATTTGACTCTAAAAAGTAATAATCTTATTTTACCAGCAATTAAATGTGACTTGAAGGTGATTCTCTCCCAGTGTTATTTTATATCAAGTTGGCCCCGCAAAATAGAATAAAGTAGAATATGAATATTTTGCGCTGTTTAGGTTTGACAAAATAAATGACTGTGATTTTACACCAGTCAACTTTTACTCAAAAGTTCAATTCTGAAGAGAATTCTTCGAGGGAATCTTTACAATCAAATTTGTTTCGAGTTGTGCTACACATATTATGTTCCTTCATTCTTGAATTCTTTTGCGGCCACTTCAGTTTGACTTGAGAGGTGACAGAACGTTATCTTAGCACTGATCAAATATGGTACATCTTGTCTTGCTAATCAAGTTTGACACAAAATATTGACTATTATTTTACACCAGTGAAGCTTTCCAGCGATATTTGCTATAGATCAACTAGAACTCTTCTTTTCCACTCAAATATGCTCACATCTTATCCTTGGCCAATGTGAACCTCCAGAATGTGATTATGATGAAATTGTTGCCCAAGTGTACTTGATGTTTGTTTGTTCTGGATTTAAACAACACATTAAAAGAACACACACAGAATACTTAGCTGAAAGAGAATAGATCTTTTTCTATTGCTGCCCCCCCCCAAAGTACATGTTACAAGACTATCAAGAAATATGCAAATTCTCATTGACTAACCTAAATAAGGATGAGATCTTTTCTTATATGTCGCTGATAGTCTAGTGGTACACTTGCCTGACTTGTGTGCAGGGCAGCGTGGGTTCCCACTCATTGACGGTGTGATTGTGGGTGTGAATGGTTGTTTATTTCTATACGTGCACCGTGACTAACTGGCGACCAGTTCAGCGGGTAGTGCACCTTTCGCCCAAAGTCAGCTAGGATAGACTCCACCAACTCCCCGCAACCCTGTTCAGGATAAGCGGTGTTGAAAAGGGATGGATGCATTTTTTTCTCATAGTCTTTCATGTATTTGTATTGTTACAATAGTGCATGTTTGTGCTATTTAAATCATTTAGAATGAAAAACTTTCTCTCGCCATACAGTTTTAAAACTGCTGGGTCAAAACCGGGGTCAAAAATTAGACAAACCTGTTACTTGGGTCAAAATGAAAAACTTTCTCTCGCCTACAGTTTTAAGACTGGTGGGTCAAAACTGGGGTCAAAAATTAGACAAACCTGTTACTTGGGTCAATTTGATTATGTTTTTTTGTTGTTTTGTTTTGTGAAGTCGGTCCAGTTTTCAAACCAAAATCTGTTTGTTTGTTTGTTTGTTTTTTTACCCAGCAGTTTCAAGGGTGTAACATGTATGTTTGTGGTAAATTTGACTCTAAATGTAAAATCAAACAGAATCACCATCAGAACATCAGAAAGACACACGGGGGGATCCTCAATAAATGAGTTATCTCCTTCAATTGATGGTGTTATAAATGCTTGTTTTATATTTGGACATCACTGAGAGGGTATCTGGAATCAATTTGATGACATCAGCTCCAATTTGGGAAAGTAGTGTGTTTGCTGGTGGTTAGAGACAATGGTGGTGGTGGTGGGAGGGGAGAGGGGTTTGGTTCAGCACAAATCCAAAGAGAGAGCTTTTATAATATTAGACAAATTCTTCTCTATGTCGCTTTATAGGTCAATAGGATGTGACGGCACCTCATGGATAAAGAAAATCTTTCCTTAGGCGTCATTTTCTGTTGAGTGAGAGCAGAAAGACAGAGTAAACAGTACCAAGAGAAATGTTTTAAGTCAAACGGGAGAGAAGAAGAAGAGGGCGAGTGGAAAAATGAGCCCGGTCCACCTCGAGAAGGCCACCTATGTTTAAGAGCAACGCTAATCACCGGATGAAGGGGAGCGTAACACGTTTCCGTTTTAATTTGATTCACAATGCATGCGTGCATGAGCGAGTAAGTGCCTCAATATTAAGTGTTTTGTTAGTGTCATCGGCCAAACACAGAATTGTGACTTGTATAGACCATGATATTTTGCACCGCTCAGCCAATAAGAGCAATTGACTCTAATGCAGCCTATTTTCCATTTCAGGAGCAATGGACTTTTTCAACAATTCCCAGAACAACATCTTCATGCACCACGACTACCTGGGTGACTACCCGCAAGACAATGAGACCAACTCAATTGGCGCGGAACCCAACTCGATCGGCTGCTTCCAGCTGTGGATCCCGCAGGAGCTCTTCCTGTCTCTGGGCCTTATCAGCCTGGTGGAGAACATCCTCGTTATGGTGGCTATCATCAAGAACCGAAATCTCCACTCACCCATGTACTACTTCATCTGCTGTCTGGCCGTATCAGACATGCTGGTGAGCGTCAGCAACGTGGTGGAGACCATCGTCATGCTTCTGCACGACCACGGCCTTCTGGACGTGCAACCGGGCATGCTGCGCCACCTGGACAATGTGATCGATGTGATGATCTGCAGCTCGGTGGTGTCGTCGCTGTCCTTCCTGAGCACCATCGCGGCGGACCGCTACATAACCATCTTTTACGCGTTGCGCTATCACAGCATCATGACGACGCAGCGCGCCGTGGGCATCATCGCGGCCGTGTGGCTGGCCAGCATCACCTCCAGCATCTTCTTCATCGTCTACCACACGGACAATGCCGTCATCGTGTGCCTGGTGACCTTCTTCTGCTCCAGCCTGGTCTTCAACGCTGTGCTCTACCTACACATGTTCCTGTTGGCGCACATCCACTCGCGCAGCATCACCGTCAACTTCCGCAAGAAGCGTCGCCCGTCCACCAGCATGAAGGGCGCCATCACGCTCACCATCCTGCTCGGTGTATTCATCGTGTGCTGGGGACCCTTCTTCCTGCACCTCATTCTCATCCTTATCTGCCCTACCAGCCACTTCTGCAACTGCTTTTTCCGGAACTTTAACCTCTTTCTCATCCTGATCATATGTAACTCTCTTATAGACCCGCTCATCTATGCCTACAGGAGCCAAGAGTTGCGCAAAACTCTTCAGGAGCTGCTCCTGTGCAGCTGGGTCTTCGGTGTTTGATGCTTATCGTGGAAGAAGGAAGAGAGACACAGCCGCCATTCCAATGACTGGTACAGTTCAGTTCAGAATGGGAAAAGCTGATCTCGCATGTGTTTCCGACGCAGACACGTATCTTATAAGCACTTACACTCCAAAAGTAAACTATTGACTTTTAAGTCAAAATATTGCTGCATAAACACTGAACTTATTCTGTATTTAATCTTTTCTAGTCAAATCAATCAAAAACTGGCTGTTGTTTACGTAAAAAATATTCGATTCAAAATATGTGTAAATGGATGAAATCCTATATGAAAACATTCAAAATATGAGTGCATGGATGGAATCATCATATATATCTATATCTATATTTATATTGCACTTATATTGAACTGTGTACAGCTCTCTTCTGAAACATTTATTTTTGTGCATGCAAACACATTGTTTTTTCTTCTTTCTACCCCCCAATTTTGCTGCTGTAGACTGTAAATTTCCCAGTGTGGGACAAATAAAGGATATCTTAATCTTAATCTGTAATGTTTGCAACTAACAATGCTGCAGAAGGCTGACGATATATTGTGTGGCGTGGCCAACAACGCAACAGAACTGCCGGTACCTCAGCAATGACAATGTAGGACACCAACCTACTATGAATTGCAAACAAAAATGCTTGTCTAATAACCGTAGCTTATAGCTTACCATTCTTCCAATCGCAATGGATCGTGTCTCCACTCCATGTCCAGGCGTTTGGGCACAACATTTTCCAAATCCTGAGCATCTGGTTCATACACGTATGGTCCAACATAAATATTGCCAACAACCTCCCATTCCTCCAACTCTTCAAACACCTGGATCCCCTCAGATAATTATAAAACTTTCCAAATCAATTTCTGACTGACTTTGTACACCGCTATTATTGTTTTAAAGTGACATCACACACGGATTTGTCGCTCACCAGGGTTTTAGTCTGGGGAAAATGATTACTTTTTTTCCTGAGAATTTTGTTTTCGTGCTGTATTTAATGTGTTTTGTCTAATTACTTTACTGGTGACATAAAAAAAAAAAATTTCATTTTCTGAAATTGCTTCACAGTTGGCCTTTAAGTCCAGTTATGTTGGAAAATAATACTATACTGTCAAGCCTGGCAGACGTTTATTGAATGCATTCAATTTTTGCTTTATTGTATGGGCAGCGCGGTGATCGACTGGTTAGCATATCTGCCCACAGTACAGAGGTCTAGGGTTCGAATCTGGGCTCCGGCCTTCCTGTGTGGACTTCACATGTTCTCCCCGTGCCTGCGTGGGTTTTCTCCCACATTCCCAAAACGTGCATGCTCCGTTAATTGAACACTCTAAATTGTCCATCGGTGTGATTGGGGGTGTGAATCGTTTCTTGTCTATAAGTGCCCTGTGACTGGCTTGCAACCAGTTCAGGGTGTACCCCGCCATCCGCCCGTAATTTTACCTGTGTGTGTTGCATCAAGAATTGGCCTGGGACATTTTCAGTGATTTTCTCAGAGTATTCTAAGTCAATTAATTTATTTCGGGTTACTATAATGTCAACACGACACTACTAAGGGTGTAAATGCTGTGGTTATTATACAGTGTCAAGGTAAATTCCAGAGGCCAAGCCAAACTTGTACCTAGACTTTATATTGATGTTAAGTAGTCTTGTGTAAAAGTAATTAGCTGTTGTCACGTTGTCTCAAATAAAGACCCCCCTCATAAAAATTTCCCTGTGTGCATTTCCTTCTATTGTCTGAAAAGTTTAACACAAAAGCAAACAACTCATGTGAGTAAAATTATTTATTTTTTTGGTTTCTGGTTTCATGTTCAAGGTACCGTCATCATTTTCATTCAAAATATTGTTTTGCACATTGTTGGTGGAACATAAAATCGACAAGAAAAAAAAACGAACACATTGGCACTTTCAAACATTACCTTTGAATCAAGTTAACCAGAAAAAAGAAACGTAGACATGTTTGAAGACGAACAAGACGAATGATAAGTTCAAAATGACAAAAATACGTTTAGGTTTGTGATCAGCTTTAGTGGAGATGATGGTATGGCATGATGCGCATTGGCACTAGTAAAACCACAAAAAAAAAAAAAAAAGTTTCAGCAAACGATGAATAGTTTGCTTTTGCATGGTTAGGATATGCAACATTAAACAATGCCTTGACAGGCAGTCTGCTAGTCGGGATGGCTGTGTTTTGTCTAAATGTCGCTTGCCGGCTTTTGCGATTTCACTTTTTCAAATATTTTTACAGTTGTGCAAGCACGTATTTGCAAAATGAACCCCAGCTGCCATTGCTTGCCATTATTATCGTCTGAAAATTGGAAATCACGTCACTGCCTCGTGCCAAAATCTAAGGGCAGCAGGTAATCACACACTGAATTCTGCATCAACAGACTCTTCTTTGATTCCTGTTGCTCGCAGCATGTCAAGAAAGGCTTGATTTAGTTTTAACTACAACCGTCCTTTTAACCAAAATAAGTCGCCTCTTTCAACTCAACATACAATCACTCTTTCAAGAAGCACTTCCACTTCTGTCATGTGCTCTGTGTGTTTTGTGTATTCCCATTTTCAAAGCAACAGCTTTGTAATACAGCTCTGCATAGTCCTCAATTGCAGCCTGTGTTGCTGCCTGCAAAAAGGAGACCTGTATAATGTCTGGACCTCCTAAAAATATAATCACTCTCTGACAATGTTCAAACACATTTCTTGCGCACATTTCTAGCACGTTCAATTTAATTGTCTATTGTATGCAACCTGCTGCTTGTTTGTGTGCTCTGTCTTTGCAGGCCATGTGCACTTTGTGTCCCGACTCCTGAACAGGATTGAAAACCCTCACCCATCAACAGGAGGACAATTCATTAGTTACGGAATAGTAGTCGAACTAAAAAAAAAAATGCAACTATGTAGTCCTGCTCATGAGGCATTATTCTTTGGTTTTGACAATGCATTAACTTTTCAGTTGCCTCAAGTAGATGCAGATGGCTGTTATTAGACGTGCTTTTACTACTTGTCTGCACTAAGACTTTTTCACAAAAGTGTTCTCAACATATATTTTTCTCAATGCAATGCAACAATATCTCTCTCCTTTCATCAGATAGCGACACCACTGATGTATAACACAAGAGTAGCGAAGTGAAATGATTTCAACTGAACCCATGATCAACTGGTGTTGCTGTGCTGGGTGTCAATAGCTGCATTGAAAGGAAGGGAATTTCCAGCGGAGGTCAAAGGGTATTTTTTTTCAGAGAAAAAAAAGGATTAGTTGAAGTTTTGCTCAAATAACAATATGTCTTTAGGATTTAATTGTATTAATTCAAAATGATAGCAAAATGCGCAAATAATAATTTTACTGTAATTGATATAGCAATGGCTTGAAGCACTTACTGTGACAATTTGGAGCACAAGGGTTGATGACCCAAATGCATGAAGGCAGGATGTACTCAAAAACAAAATTTCCAAAAGAACAAAACAAACAAGATACGGTACTTGGACTATCAAAAACACTAAATTCCGCAGGTCACAGGGTGTGCTGGAGCCTCTCCCAGCTGTCTTCGGGCAGTAGGCCGGGTACACCCTGAACTGGTTATCAGCCAATCGCTGGGCACACATAGATGAACAACCATTCACGCTCACAATCACACTTAGGGACAATTTTGAGTGTTCCATTAACCTGTTCTGCATGTTTTTGGAATGTGGGAGGACACCGTAGTACCCGGAGAAAACCCACGCAGGCACAGGGAGAACATGCAATCTACACAGGAAGGCCGAGGCCGGAATTAAACCCACGACCTCTGCACTGTGAGGCGGATGTGCTATCCAGTCGCCCACTGTTCCACCCACATCAAGTAGTATTTAGTCCAATAAAATCTAAATGTTTGTAAGGGTAAGTGGAGGTCTGTTGCTCCCAACACAGTTGATGATTTTTGCGATAATATACTCCCGACAGCTCACTAACAAGTGCCAATAAATCGAATACTACGAGTACTCGGTACTCATCAGTCAAACTGATTTTCAAAAGAAATTCAGTGGGGCATGTATTTCCTGTTGTTGATGAAATAATATGTAAATTGGTGTAAATGTACACGTTATTGTTTGTCTCAGCGTGTCACCCCTGCAACTAATTAATGATCCATCCACTACAGTACATCAGTTGGGAGCTCCACACTGACCAGTGCAGATAATGGATGGATAGATAATACACTGTATTCTAAATGGCTAGTACAGCTCAGCCTAAAGGAGTAAACATGTTTAGCGGGTGAGCAATAATGCCTTATTCATTTAGTTGCACAAAGGAGCTCTGTTCAGAGCAAAGAAAATTATTCACACTAAAATATCCAAACAATAAACTCACTCAAGGTTTGTAGATTAGGGCTTTCTGTTACAGTGCAAACAACAAAATTCGTTATTTGTGTCCATCCTCCAGGATCCAATCCCAGAGGATGGAAACAAATAACGTATCAAACAAAATCTTATTTTAATGCAAGAGGATCCCCCCCCGCAAAATAAAACAACAATAAACATATATTGGGATCTGTATAACAAGCGGGATAACGGTCAGAGAAGGTTTGTCTATTGTTTAGGTAATGATCTGACTGCAGTGGAAGAGCGAACATTTTTATCCACTTTTCCCATTTACTCTGTTTTCCACAGAAATAACATTTGTGGTAATGCCCATCAGAACTGCTTCCAATTACTTCCCGTTTAAAAAAAATGTCCCAAATATAACCAAAACGAGTGGGTCATCTAATTTGTGTTGAGCTGGTGCTGTGGAAGGGCACGGGTGATCGGAACAATTTACTTTCAAAGTAAAATATGAGTGTCATTTAGCTGCAAGTATGGAAAATAAAGAGACGTTCTGTCTGTTGTTAATTAAAACTTAATATGTAAATGTTGTTTAAAAATTAGCTGTGTTCCATTCTACTCATATTATCATATAATAGTGTTACATTTTCTTTTAATTATATTGAAAATAGTGGCCGGAAATAAAGCTTTTCGTTACGTTTTGAATAGTCAAGTTTCACCAATTTCATCGTTGTATTGTTAATGGCAGTGGGAAACGAGGCACGAGAACTACTTAATAACCACCACACGCGTCGAACATTAAGCACAAGGTGTCGACTCCATGACAAGTAAGATGAGAACTATCTCAACTGTTATGCTAGATGATTCCGTCCCGTTTCGGCGGCTAACAATCTGGCATCAAAACATTACTGTTAGCTATGTAGCTTTAGCTTGTTGACATGCAATGAATGTTGATGGGCCATTTCTGAGGATGTGATGATCTCCTTCATTGGCTCAAATGGAAATTAAGTGAGTCGAAACCGCTTTTCAAACGGGTACAATAACAACATTTGATGACGAATGTTTTGGTTGATGATTTACTGCATCCAGTCTTTTAGTCCTGAAGGTTGCTTGATAATGGCATTTACTGTCATGTTTTTATTCCACTGTAAGAGCCGTGTCAAAATATCGGGTTTAACAAGATAACGCACGATTTTGAATGATGCTCTCAGAGAGGAATTAATTAAATGTTTTTTTTTTTAATCGTAATTTGTAATGGTATATCCATTGCATCATAGTGGAAGCTGATTCCAATATTTACACACGTGTTGCAAAAGAGGGTAACCGGACCATTACATGCAATGCTGCAACACTCCCACTTCAGCACATTCCAAAGGTACTCAATTGGATTTGGATCTATTGATCTGGAACAGAAAACCACAGATGACATGAGTTTATGAGCCGACATAATTGAACATGAGCATAATGCATGTCTGGACTTTAGCATGATTGTGAAGTGATACTTTGTGGGTTTGCCATACATTACATATACCACCACTGTCAATAGAAGAAGAGACTATGACATCATTTTTACACTCATTTATATACACAACAATGCACCAACACTGCTGCTGGTTACACCCAAGTAGTGCACTCCATTGTGGGGGAGTTGCTTCAAGACATGATTAATTACCAATGACTGACGCAGAATTGATAAAAACCATACTGATAAACCTGATCAAGTGGCCGTTGAGGAGAAGCACATCATCTTTATTTCCCATCCAAATTTATCTGGACCTCTGAGGCTTTGTTGGGATCAAAATGCCTCCTGAGATTATTTACAAAAGTTCTTTCTGCCTCTTCACTTTACTAATGCACAACAGAAGAGACATTGGGCATGTAATATGACACCGTAATATCCATTGTGTTCTGTTCTATCTTAGATGTAGCTGATGAAATGGAATATGATGAGAGACTGGCACAATTCCGCCAAACCCGCCTCAATCCCTTCGATCGCGGGGAGGAAGAGGATGGTCCCCAAAGGGGCAGGATGCCTCCACAGCAGGGTAATATTTATCGCGTTATGCTCTTTGCATGTGTGGATTATGACTTCACTTAAAGGTCACAGTTCCAGCCGGACTTTTGTCGTAAAAAGTGCATGTTTCACATCACTAATTCTGGTGTTTCACTAATCTGGATTTCACATTACCATATTTTCACGACCATACGGCGCACCATATTAAAAAGCGTTTTAAAATGTATAATTACAGGGGTGTTTGAGTCGAGTGGAGTTGGCACTGAGGAGAAAATGGCAAAAATTGTTCTGGCTTGACTGTTTTATAATTCCTAGTAGGTTCACAAAAACTTCGGAAGAAATAAAAGATCTGTACCATTTACAACATCTAAAGCGAACGTTGAATGAAGAAAGTGGAAATGTTGCGTAAGAAGCTGCTGATTTCACCAAGAGCCAGTAAATTGTAATAATCTTTTAAATTCTTTAGTTACAGTTTCGCTCGTGCTTTTGATTTAGCCAGAGGCACAAATGTGGAAATAATTTTTGCAGTATGATTTGATTTTGGAATAAAGCTTGAGAAACAACAAAAAAAAAAGTTAAAATATTGTTGAATTTATGTTAAGTAATCATGGGAATGTCTTTGAATGCCCATCATTTGTCTGGACTGTAAATATTCTACTGGACCCTTTGGACATGAGTTCTTGCAAAACGGAAGGGGAAGTTCACATACGGGAAACAGATGAAAGTGCTGACATGATTTCATGCAGCTGGCGATTTGACCACAGGAGAGAAAACGGCCACAGTCTTTATCTTTATTCTGTTGTTTTGCTAGGAAATCGATGCACTTGTTAATTATTATAGTCCAGAATGTTTTAGCTTTGGGGGAAAAAAAAATCATGTTGGTGGGCGTTTATAAATTATTTGATTATCATTTTCTGAAGAAAAACGTTGACAATGTTAGCGGTTTCATAACAGCTTGTAACTAAGTGGTGGTCTGAAAGGCGCAAAGAGATGAAAGATCAAAGTTCGGTCGCTGGAGGTTTTAATGACTCGGTGGTAGATTTGGTCAGAGTCACGCATTCTTCTGCTCCTTTGTGAACGAGGTGAGTGAGTGCATGAGCATTTGCTTCGGTGACAAGTCATGCATGTGAAAGTAGCATTTTGTTTGGGCTCCTTTTGCAGAAGCCAGACAGGAGCTGTTTTCTGGCACCAGAATCCAAAGTTCAGATGGAACAATGGATCTCGGTCTAGCTGAGGACCACTTCTCAAGACCTGTGGTAAGTAAGCAGTGCTCTTAGTATATTGTATGTTATTCAAATGAACTTGATTGATGGCTAAGTAACCAGGACTGTAATGATACTCGGAAGTCAAGATTCAATTCTATTTCTCGAATTTTGACCCTTGGTCGCCGCAAAGTTCCCCTATTGCTGACCTAAATGAGCTCGAAGGGGCTGTAAGTTTCATGGTTGTTAGCAGTACTTGCCATGTTTCCTTCTCGCCTCTGATCCATTCGCCTCACATAGTTGAACTAGTATTACTACTCAGTTTTGCTCACTCCAGTCACATGATCGTCACTAGAGAAAGTAAGTCACGTGACATGGAGTAGGAGGGGGCCTGCTGTAGGAATGGATCTTCAATTAAGTTTGTTTTTTTTTTAAGTTGTAGGAGTTGCAAGGGAAGTGTCGCGTTTTCACAGGTGACACTAGTTTTGATTCACGTATTGCTTCAGGCTTATTATTGACACAACTTCCTATACTCATTATGTTACGAATTTTAATAAGCTACTTTTATTCTTGTTGACTTTATTTTTAAATGTTGTGAAGTCTTTTTTTCGTCATTGATTTCAATTGTATTTTTACGTGAAGGACATTGAGCTACCTTGTGTATGAAAGTCAGTGTATAAATAAAGCTGCCTTGCCTTTCCTTCGTTACAATGTATCCAATTTTCACTCTTTTCTTTGCCTGCAGGGTTCCTTTGTAGCCTCCGACATTGAGCAATTGAAAGTGGCCATTGAGGAGTGTAAGAAGCTGATCTTGGAGCTGCCGGAGCACTCAGAAAGACAAAAGGACACAGTGGTGAAACTGATTCATCTTCGGCTCAAACTGCAGGAACTGAAGGTCGGTGCTTTGAATGTCAAACTTCTATATCATGCAAGTTATACAAACTGAAGTCTGTGTTTCATGTTAAACAAAGGCTTCATTAATTTTACATGTGTCTTGAATGGTAGCAATTCTTATCAGAGCTGAAAAATACACCATCTTATTGATATATTTCACTTTTATGGCAACACGGGCATGTCATTCTACAATTTTTTACAAAAAGTGATCCTGCTCAAATTTTGATGCGCCCCCGGTGTGACAGACAGGCACGCGTGCATGTGCAATAAACATTTCAGCACAAGAGGAGTCGTTCACAGCTTGAGAAGGGACACGCCACAGAGGTGACATTCAAAACCAACGCCATATTTTTAACGAGCAAGAGGTGGAAGATGACCTTAATTGCCGAGGAAGGATCTGTGCGTCCTCTAAAACCCCCCACCGCAGACGGCGACCTCTGGGTCATTATGTCCATAATGCGAGCGGAGTCCATGCTTGTAAATTAAGCAACTGAGACACCGGGCCAAAGCAGCACTCTCTTCATCATGCACTTAAGTATAGGAGGACATACTGTATTAATTTTTGAGCTGATTATTGAGGATCTTTATCTGATACAACGACAGTGTATTTAGGAGGAAAAAAAAGAGTGTATCCTAATTAATTTATATATATATATATATAATTTATTTTAGTTTTTTTACACAAAACTATTCCAGATGACATTGTTTTATGTGGCTACTGGAGCAGTGGTTTAAACCAAGTAGAATATTTAAATCATCTTTTTGGGTGGCGTGTCAATTGGTCAATTGTCAGGTGGCGTATTAGATGAGTTGTGTTAAACGCAGCTCTATCTTTTGCGCCAGCTGAAAGATCCACATATGTTTGGGGACACAGTATTAACACATCATTGCTTGCCAAATAAAGTTTACTTTTTTTTTTGATTGGGTTTTATTGGTTTCTGCACACAAAAAAAAGGCATTACTCCAGAGCCGCACAAAACAACTTTAAATCCCTCCATCGCGTGTTAAGAAAAGAAGAGAAAACGAAGCAGGATAACTGACTGTGACACAGCCAAACAACCATTTAATCGGGACACAAAGTCTGACTGTTTAAACTCTCCTGGCTTTGACACTGAGGACAATGCTAAGTTTTTTTGGTTGTTTTTACAAACAACCAAAAAAAAGTCTGTGAAAACGATGAAGAATCAAACTGTTTCACGGGAGGGAAATCGACCAGGGTTTCTGATATTTCATAACACAAAAGCACTGAAAACCACAGGTATGTGTTTTCTCCCCAGTTTAATTTGATTCCGTGTGTCGTCCTCACACATTCTCCCCATTTGAACTCAGCCGTGATGTACATAACGTACCGTATTTTCTGCACTGCGCTTTGGAGTATAAGGCGCACCTTCAATGAATGGACTATTTCAAAACTGTTTTCATTTAAATAAGGTGCGTAGAAGCTACAATAATGGCTGCGGTTGTGCTATGCATCCACTAGATGGAGCTATGCTAATGGAAATACAATACAATACAGCTTTATTTGTATCGAGCAAAGCCATGCAGAACTCGTCACAAACACGGACATGAAACATATAATTAAAAATTGTGTGTGTGTGCGTGCGTGTGCGTGCGTGCGTGTGTGTGTGTGTGTGTGTGTGTGTGTGTGTGTGTGTGTGTGTGTGCGTGCGTGTGCGTGCGTGTGCGTGCGTGTGCGTGTGTGTGTGTGTGTGTGTGTGTGTTCAAATACCATATCAAATATCGTTTCTCGGCGATGTGTCTCCAACAGGATCCCGATGAGGACGAGCCAAATCTGAGAATGGTTCTAGAGCACCGATTCTCCAAGGAAAAGAGCAAGAGTGTCAAACATACATGTGACAAATGTAGTACCATCATCTGGGGCCTCATCCAGACATGGTACACCTGCACAGGTGATGCACCCAATCTACTGTTCATTTGGTTGCACTTCCCCACGTGATTCATTTGGTCGCATCAGCTAAGTGCATGAATTGTTCTTTCATATCAGTCATTGTCTTCTTCAGGTTGCTATTACCGCTGCCACAGTAAGTGTATGAACCTGATCACTAAGCCCTGTGTGAGGTCAAAGATCAGCCATCAGTCAGAGTACGAGCTCAGCATCTGTCCCGAGATCGGACTGGACCGACAAGACTATCGTTGTGCAGAATGCCGTTCACCGATTTCACTGAGTGAGTACCAATGTGCAGTGAGCTTCTAGCGCGGTAAACAAGTCACATCTCGGATACAAAATTTATGTCAAGTTTCAACAATCAATTGATATTTTTGATATTTCTGGAATTTTTAGTCTTTGCCAAATCTATTCAGTGGCTCTCAAACGTGTTCCACCTAGAAAAATACCTAGCTCTCCAAGTACCAGCATCATCACAGCATTGAAATATAGTAGCTTAGTGCAGGGGTCCCCAACCTTTTTTGCCCCACGGACCGGTTTATGTCAGACAATATTTTCAGGGACCGGCATTTAAGGTGTGGCGGAAATAATACAACAAAATAATATGGTATGAGCTGCATGAAAACGGTGGTGTTTTCTAAATATAATAATAAACACAAGGAGCGTCTAATCTGGCCGCAATACTGATCGCTATGGTAATGTTTAATGCCTTCAAAATACGATACAATGCAAATTCAAAGTGCATGAAAATGACGACTCACCACAGCCCCGAGCTTGATTTTCTGCAACCAGACGGTCCCATCTCGGGGTAATAGGAGACAATGACACCTCAAGTGTGTGTTTTACGTCAAGTCTACTTCGTAATTTTGTTTTAGTCGCCGTTGCTGCAGAAAATCCCCGCCTCACACAGGTAGCATGTCGGAAATAGCAACAGTGCTACTGTGGCGATCTCAGAATATTCAGCCATAACTTTAATCCAGTTGTCTCGAACGTACTTTTAAGGCCGCCGTCATTTGATCTCCAGCAGTTTTTTTACTCATTTTGCGAGCTCTGACGTTTTGTTTTTAAGCGGAATCGGTCACGTGACAGAAGCGTGGCTTGACGTGTGTCAAGCGTGACACACACGGATGTAACGGAGAATCCGGTAATTTTTCAAAATAAAACATCTTTCGTATTCCGAAATAAATCAAACGGAATTAAGGCAAGTTCTTTCTGTGCGGCCCGGTACCAAATGCCCTGCGGACCGGTACCGGTCCGCGGACCGGCGGTTGGGGACCCCTGGCTTAGTGGATGTAAGTGTTCATCACCAAAGAAAGAGGTTTTATTCCGAACAATTATATTTAACCCTTTAATTCAGAACGTGTAGGCGGCGACACTTTTCGCGGCGACACGTGTTGCCGCTGACACATATAGCGGCGACACGTGTCGCCACCGACACGTTCAGATTTAAAGGCTCAAGTTGTAAAGGGTTAATATTATTGTAAGCCACTGTAACATTATACACAGTCTGAACATGCAAAAATCAAAACAAACAAACTAATGTATATCAACATGTGCCACACACAAAAGTTAAATAAAAAGTGTATCTAAATAAATGTTTAAAGACAAACAGTGCATATACATTAAATGCAAATATATTGAACATAAAGTTAAACATACTGTAAATGAACTTGGGCAGTGATTTGTTCATGTACCACTTGAGGAAGCCCGCATACCACTACCACTGAGAAATGTTGAATTAAAACACATTTTTTTAATCATTACACTTGCTCCACTTCCCAGTTTTCCTCGTTGACAGTCAGCGATTACTTGATGTGTAATACACACCGGCAAGCATGATGGTTCTTGAGGTTTTCATATCAGCACATCTAAAATACAAATTTGTTGCTGTGAACAGAGAAGGACTGTCGAATTTATATTAGAGAAGGAAATCCCACACCAGATTACATCTAAAGAATAAATGTGTGTCCAGTATAACCATAATGGCGGCGTTACTCAACAAAAGTGTGAGCAATAAAGAGAATGACGATATTTTGTCTGACCAGCAAAATTGCAGCTATTAGGATAAAAAATAATGGCAGTTCACCAGTGGCCCTCCTGCTTATTCTGCTGTCCATTTCGACAACTCATATAATGTATATACACTGGTAGTGTACATTTACTGGTTTAATCCAATTGGATTTTTATCGAAAATGTTTTTTTTTTTTTTTTTTTGAGGGGCGTGGTTGGGGGGAGGGGCTGACAATAGAGGGGCTGGTGGATCGGTAAAATTTACTGATGGAAGCGATGATGAAAGCCTATTTAAAATAACATGACAGACTGCCGATTTCAGTTTGGTGTGGCTCGAAAAAAATGATGGCCTGAAGATGACGGACGGCTGCCAATGTCGATGTTGGATGACAAACGACCGACAGGCAAAATTTTGGAAATTGCCCACCTGCGTTAGCACCCGCTTCAAATTTGAAGCAAGGCTCGTATTTTGTGACACAAGCATAAGAAATCATCTGAATAAAATTACTTTCACTCGAAGAAAGGATTGGATTTGATTTTCTGGAAACAAAAATGCTAGCGTGAGTTGAAGGAATTATCCTTCTGCATAAGCAGATTCTCGTTTTATTTATTTTTGTCAGGTGCTTCTACACAACCCTGCTCAACTGTCATGTTTTTTTTTTTTTTTTTTTTTTTTTTAATTTGGGTGATATCCAAAATGTGGCCAAGGAAAAAGCCTCATCCTAACAAAGAAAAACATTACAACAAGTTAAACCTTTTGGCAGTGATGCAAACTGTTTGCCACAAATTCAACAATGCTAGTCATCAAAGAAGTGTACACTAAAGTAAAGCTCAGCAATGGTATTGGTTTCGTTTTTTTAGATGACAAAAACTTGTCATTTGAGCGAGAATTATACACATCAAAACCTATAATCTTCGGGCAGATATTATTTCTCATTTTAAATTTTATTTTCATGTGCCCTTTATGCACCACAAGAACCCCCAAGTACACTGAAAAAAAAAATCCTTTGGTTTCATTGCATTTCCGTAATTCGGACATGTCAATCGGTTGTGCATGCTTCAAATGTAACATCTATATCTAACATATGCCATCTGAATATTGTTGAGGAGAAGAGTGGAAAATGACATCAGTTGACCACATCTTAATGCTTTGCAACCGAAAAGGAAGTTAACCCCCCCAGTGTATGTTGGAGCGTCATTGTGGTGCACAAAGGAACTTCGTCGCAGATGCCTTCATTTTATGTGCAGAAAATCAATTGCCGTTTGGAACTGTTCACAAGTCCCTCCACCATGATAAAAATCTTGGGTCATGCCGAAGAAAAAACACAGCCAAAGCCTGATCAGACCAGAACAAATTACCACATTTTATTTCTCAAAATTAAAACAATAACAACAAAGATTTGGTGATTGTCGAGTAATTTGAACACAAGTCATTTCATTGAAAACTTGAAAAGAAGACATGGCATTTATATCAACATCATGACATGGAAGAAAACATCCCGGATCAAATCTGTTTGATACAGAATCACAATGGGAAATCATTCAGACATTTTTGTTTTACAAATTTGATGTGCGAAAAAACCCAAACTTGAATTCCACCAAGTAGTTCAAAGAGTATTAATTAAACTCTAACGTTCAGATGTGGGCGGCCCGGTGGTCCAGTGGTTAGCCCGTCGACCTCACAGTGCAGAGGGTTCAATTCCAGCTCCTGTCTCCCTGTGTGGAGTTTGCATGTTCTCCCCGGGCCTGCGTGGGTTTTCTCCGGGTACTCCGGTTTCCTCCCACATTCCAAAAACATGCATGGCACACTGATTGAACACTCAACATTGTCCCTAGGTGTGAGTGTGAGCGCGGATGGTTTTGTTCATCTCCGTGTGCCCTCTACGATTGGCTGGTAACCAGTTCAGGGTGTCCCCCGCCTACTGCCCGAAGACAGCTGGGATAGGCTCCAGCACACCCTGCGACCCTTGTGAGGATAAAGCGGATCAGAAAATGGATGGACGGATGGATGTTCAGATGTTTAAAGACGCACATTTGTTTAATACATTGTTAATCTAATAGGGGGTGTACCAAGTGAAGCCAGACAATGTGACTACACTGGCCAGTATTTCTGCAGTGCATGTCACTGGAATGACACGGCCATCATCCCGGCACGAGTCATCCACAACTGGGAATTTGAACCACGCAAGGTACCCTAACATATTTTTTTTGCACTCCGTATCTGTTCTACAAAAGCGAGGTGAGAGTTTAATGTCAGGTCAGCACTTAAGATAAAGCAACAAAACAGACGTAATGAAGGAATCATCGAGAGTTGATTAAAAATTGAGAGTCGCAGTGCGACAGCCAATTTTGACTTGGGATTTATAATTTTAAATTAATTACACAGCCTCATGGTATGCATTTGCCAATTTGGAGAAGTGCATCTAGGGTCAGCAGAAAGATAAGAGACAAAGAGTCGCATGATGTGAGTTGGAAGTCTCTCAAAGTGGCACTGTGTGTGCGTGTGCGTGTGTGTGTGTGTGTGTGTGTGTGTGTGTGTGTGTG
>NW_017806164.1:37566-58348 GCF_001891065.2 Hippocampus comes
GGTGGGTGGGTGGGGTGGGGGGGTGCAATGTGCAGTATTTTTCATATTCATCATTCATGAATCTGTTCTTCATGCAGGTTTGTCGATCCTCACTGCGCTACCTGGCCCTGATGTTGTCACGCCCCGTGCTGAAGCTGAAAGAAATCAACCCGCTGCTTTTTAACTTTGTCGAGGAACTGGTTGAGATCAGAGTGAGTTGGCAGTCAATAAATCTCAGTTAATGTGTATTCATGTTTCGCTGTGAATGCCCCATCACAAGACAGTCATTTATGCAGACGCTCGGTTTGTTGACGTTTTTAATGGTTTATAAAAATGTTCATCTCATCAATTTATGCCAGACACTCCAATGAACGT
This sequence comes from Hippocampus comes, assembly GCF_001891065.2. Classification (NCBI taxonomy): domain Eukaryota; kingdom Metazoa; phylum Chordata; class Actinopteri; order Syngnathiformes; family Syngnathidae; genus Hippocampus; species Hippocampus comes. The sequence continues at coordinate 37,921 of NW_017806164.1, forward strand.
GTTGACCCAATTGTACCTCTGCTTGCCCGTGAATTTTGGGGGGAGGCCTGTGACTTTGAGAGATGTTTTGTCTCTTCGGTCAAGAACTAATTTTGTGTTTCCATTAACAGAAACTGCGTCAAGATATTCTACTGATGAAACCTTATTTTATCACCTGCAAGGAGGCCATGGAGGCACGACTTCTACTCCAGGTCAGCATGTCCAATTTTACTTGGACCTGCATAATTCAGCTTCAGTGTCACTTCTTAGTGGCATATCCTGTACAGCAGCACCATCTAGTGGGGAAACGATCTTAATCAAACGTGGGTCTCCTTCAAACCAAAGGGTCCTCACTTCCTAGTGCAGTGGTTCTTAACCTTGTTAGAGGTACCGAACCCAACTAGTTCATTTGCACGTTCACCGAACCCTTCATTAGTGAAAAATGAAAAATTTGATTTTTTTTTAAACAAATTCAAGACATTAAAAAAAAAAAACACACATTTATTAAAACAGAAAAAAGTAAATACAATTACATAGCTGAAGTATAGTTTTTTTTTTTAATTGTATGACGTACTATCACGAACCCAGCCGCTGGGGGGCAGTGCCCTCCCCTGGGGGTGCACTGTTCCCCAGTGCCGGTCCCAAGCCCGGAGAAATGGGGAGGGTTGCGTCAGGAATGGCATCCGGCGTAAAACTTTTGCCAAGGCGACCATGCGAGTTGGTAGGACGGTTTACAGGGGCGGATGGAAATTACTGACTCGCTGTGGCGACCCCTGAATAGGGACGTGCCGAAAGGAGAAGAAGAAGAAGAAGAAGTATGACGTACTATCACGACAGTCACACGTTGACTACTGAGCGAACTAAATTTCCCGCAGCACTGACTGGACAAGCAATGTAATGTGATCATCTGCAGCCAGTGATGGCCAAGTGCGCGCGTCATAACTAATTGACATGTTGAGTCAGGTTGTGTCTTAACCTCCATGGCAGAGGCTCCGTCGAACCCCTGAGACCGATTCACCAAACCCTTGGAGTTCGCTCGAACCCAGGTTAAGAACAGCTGTCCTCTTTTTATGTTGAACACAACATCCTAACTTAATTGGATTTGGGTTTGTACAAACCTGAAAAATCTTATCTATCTATCTATCTATCTATCTATCTATCTATCTATCTATCTATCTGTCTATCTATCTATCTGTCTGTCTGTCTGTCTGTCTGTCCTTTTATCACTCTATAGCTATATATCTATCTTCCTATGATTGGTTTTGTCTTTTGGTCCTAGCTTCAAGACCGCCAGCACTTTGTGGAAAACGATAACATGTACTCACTCCAGGATTTGATTGACATCTCCAGTGGGCGACTCAGCTGCTCCCTTACGGAAGTCCACACTACCTTCGCAAAACATATCAAACTGGACTGCGATGTGAGAGCTCATAAAATACAATAACACCTTTCGCTATAATTATTATCTGTCTTTGTCTCACCTTTTGTCGAACAATAATATTCGGTACACCTGGAGAATCTAAGGAGGTCCGATACAAGGGCTGTATCAAAAATATTGCCTTTGTAAAGTCAATAATGCTCAGTTTCGAGTGACACTGTTGGAGCACTTGTTTTGCTGAAATACAGTTTTGTGCTGGTGGTGAGTGTATATGCACGTGGAAAGCAGTCCTGAAGCATGCGGTAACATTTTCTTTTTGTGAACATTGCAGCGTTGCCAGGCCAAAGGCTTTGTATGCGAGCTGTGTAAGGAAGGAGACATCCTCTTTCCTTTTGACAGTCACACCTCCGTTTGCCATGACTGCTCAGCCGTCTTCCACAGGTTTGTCATCAATGGTCAGACCATTTTGAACAAATGCTTGTTCTGCAATTGTATTGAGGGAATTCTTTACCTGCTACTAATAAGTAAGAGCCATATTCTCCTGTCAACTTCAATCTGTCACTGATGCGCCCTCGTGCCTGCTAAACAATGTGGGTGTTGGGCGTCCGGAAGGTTCCGGACAGAATCGGATTGAATCGGACCCTACAAACGAAGACTCAGGAAAGTTGATCCAACAAAAAATATTTATTTACAAAAAATAGTCGCAAGGCTGAAGTACAAATAATGACGCTGAACAACAAGCCAGGAATCATGCGAAGAAAACAAAAACTCTTGATGATGGCGCGGGCACCCGCAGCGGCTCCTCTCTCCTGTGGTTGAGAGGAATGAAATGTCATCTGTGCCGTATGTTGCACATGTAGCACGTTTGACAATAAAGTTGACTTGAACTTGTACTTGAAAGAGCGCTTGCACAATGCAAGGAAAAATCACCAACGAAAATAGCTTGTCACAAAAGTACAAGAAAGACCAAACCGCATGAAGATCAAACCGTGGATACACTTAAAGACACCAACATCTACCTACTTGAATAACGAAGAACAAAAGCAAAGACAAGAGCCAAAAAAATTGAGAAAACAAAAACCAAGGCAAGAGCCAAAAACAGAACGAGTAAAAAGAGAGCATCATCTCGACAAATTCAATTATCCGACAGCTTGACGTGGTTCCGAAAAACGGAACGAGTAAAAAGAGAGCATCTAGACAAATTCAATTATCCGACAGCTTGACGTGGTTCCATGAGGTCCTTAAACAGTCCCAATAATTGTGATGCATACCGCCTCTCCCCCAAAGTCATCTGGGATCGGCTCCAGCACACCTGTGACCTTCGTGAGTTTAAGTGGTCGGAGAATGGATGGATGGGCGGATTGAATTATGTAACATAAAGTTAAATTCTTAAATTGCCTATTTGAACCAGGTCGGGCTGAAATAATTGTCCCCTCGTTGTATTTGTCTAACAACACCATCAATATGCTCAATTGATCACCGGTGATTTTCTCTCTTTAGAGATTGTTACTATGACAACTCAACAACGTGCCCACGGTGTGCCCGAATGAGTGAGCGGAAGCAGGATGAAGACACAAAAGATGCATGAAGGAATTTGCGATAACGCTTCTGTGGATACCGTTGTCAACAAAGAGGAAACCCAGTAGGGAAGCAACTCCTGCGTTGCTGTCATGATCATCTTGCACTTTGCACGCAGGTGTTCAAAGCCTCAATCTTATGTCACATAACAAGTCCTGCAAATGACAAACGGAAATGTAAAGATGAAGATGCTACAGATCCAGTGCTGGTCCAGCTGCTTAACATGAAGCAAAATGGATGCATTTTTGACATTCAAAGTTACAGGGTTGTTTATCCGTCATTCCCCAGTGTATAACTTGAATTGTAATGCATATATATATAGTATGGTATACATGTGCGTGTTTATGTAAAGATACATGTAAATCGGTGTTGACTTTCATTCCAAATGATGAATTAATTCCAGAGAAATGTACCCGAGTGCATCAAACCCAGTATATGTGAAAATTTGTGCACATTTTGTGCCTATGAGATTGTCAGGTTACAAGGAGCTCTTAACCAAACGTCATAATACAGTTGGCAATGTGTTTATGGTTTTTTAATCATAATATACCGACAGCACATTTTGTGCAATGGATGTCAGAATACACCTTTGACAATGTGTAAATGTTGATTTTAGTATTTGTTTTAAAATAATGACTCTTTGCTGTGTTATTTTTCAGCATGATGCACTGTTTGTTTTCCCTCAAACCAATGGACATCAGTGGTGTCAGTGAATCCTATTCGGTTGTAAAAAACGAAATAAAAATTTAAAAAACAAGTGATGCATGAATAAAAGACTGTAAAACAATTTGTTCAGTCATCGCCTCCTCTATCATTCTAGAGGCCTTAGGCTAAAGAGGGAGTCTCTAATGGAAAGAAAGCAAGAGGAAAACCGTCATTTATACTTAATTTGAGTTGTATAACGCAATGATTCAAGCAATGAAGTTCTCTAATTTCACTTAATTGTTCCCAGAAAGTAAAAAAAAAATATTCTCTATCGATTCCAGCATTGCGATAATTGCTTTTTGTGTACCAAGACCGGCCCAGTTTTTTCACAAAGTAAATCTGGTAGCCAACTGAGTTGAGGTCATTTATTTCCATATGCAGTAAATACCCACTTTTTTTTGTTGCAAAAGATAAGAGACCAAAGCTCGCCCCGAATAGCAAAAATCGACAAGGAAATGACACTTCCCTAAAATGTTTTTTTTCTATAGATGCCATACGATGGTGACAGCACTCTGCTTCTGTGTAAATTAAACTTTTAACACTTAAACATAGTTCCTTGGCACCAAGATGCCACCAGATGGCAGATTGTGACAATTTTGTTTTAGGGTGCAACAAGGACATTTAATTTAATCTAATGTAAAATATGTGCGTTGGCTCAGTCAAGGTCGTTAAACCCTTGCATATATAATGGGACGGTCTCCTAAGTGAAGACACTGATCATGGTAATGGTTTCTCGCAAATATCAACAGTGCTTTAGCAAGGCAGTAAAATAACGATATGCAACAGTTTATTTCAAAAATCCCTCCAAGTGTTAATTTCAAATGATCAACAACGTTCCACAGAAATCACAATGTCACATCAGTGAGCTATTTTTAGAATAGTTCTGCAGGCTACTCCTTGGGAGCTACCTTGTGCCTGCAGCCACCATGTTGGTGACAACTGAGTTCAGAGTCTTTACTCAACAAAACGCGCATGTTTTGGAAATGTATGAGGGAGAGCTGGAGAAAACCAACACAAGCATGGTGAAAACATGAAAACGCCCAGTGACGGTGTCTGGTGTGCAATATGTGAACCTCCACAGGGCGGCAATGAACCTCCCCCTCCCCACCAACTAAAAATAATTGTACGTCAAAAGGTTTCTGTTGGCGTCATGTCATGTGAAGCATTTTTGTTCGTCTGAAGAATGTGTGCCCCTTTGTACAGTCACCGTCTGTTGAAGACCTGCGAGATGGTGGGCGTGAGGTCATTTGGGGGGAATGATGGCATAGTTATTTATTGCAGACATCAGAGGGTCAAAACCACCAGCTGTGCAATTCTCAACTCGGCTTTATTTATATTGCGCTTTCACAGACGCTGCGGCATCGGTTTTACAGAACAATACTGTAATGCCAAAAGAAAGGGAAAGGAGGTGAAACGAACAATGAATGCCAATAAGGTATGAGTGCTGTATGAACACAAGGGGGCGCCAAAATTGGGCTTCATAACGGCCTCTTCGAGCAGCGCGGAAAAACTCCACAAATTGAAATTCGAACATTAGGGAAGATTTATATCCGAAACATATGTTATTGCGCTGCCGTTCTAGCAGATTACAAACAATCACAACACAGTAATAAAACATTTTCGCAGTTTAAATAAGATACCTAAAGACGTGTCTACTGGATGTACATTTAAAATATATGTAAGGCGACGAAAACATAGTTTTAGGAGAAAAACAGATTTTAAATACGGCGGATTCTGTGAACGTTTGAATTCTCAAAGAGTGGAATGTTTGTGGACGGAGAGCAGTGGGGGGGACAGTGGAGTTCAAAACACCCATCTCGAATCACACCATTTCGTTGTGTAACCAAATCTCGCGCGACTTCGTGGACCTGCTCCGGCTCCCATTTACAGCGCAGCGCAGCACAGCTGTTTGTGTACGTGCTGTTATGACAGTTTCCCATTGAAGCCCAGACGAAGGTGCTGACACCATGGGGCTTATCACTGCCAGTGTCAGCAGCTTTCGGAACCGGGTACGATCGGTTCGGACGTGGGGTCGAGACTTCACGTCCATTTCAGCAACTTTTCGCGATGGCAGAGTTTTCGAGCTGGTATGTTCATTGTTTATTTACACTATGTATGTGAAGCTTCCTTTGTTTACTTGCACTCAGCGATGCTCGCTAACTATTTGACATGTGTTAATTGCAAACTAGGTTCTGAAAGGATACGTCTCATTCAAAGCTTAGTTGTGTGTTTATAAAAACGGTTGTTTTCAACTCAAACTTTTATAATGTTGCAGCGAATACCTCGGCAATGCATTAAGAAAAAAGAGCATGCGATTTTTCTCAAATTAATATAGAAATATACATACATCAATGTGTATATGTCATATGTTGTTGTATATATTTATATTATATGGACCAATCCACCAAATTGCCGTTTTTATACTCTCAAAATACTGTAAACTCAAAGTTCTATATTTTTCCTCATTTTTTTAAGCACTAAAATTGATAATACGCATATTGAACATTTCAACGTGTATTGGTCCTGCTTGACTTCTCTCATCTAGAAACGACACTAGTGTTGTGACCTCGTTAAATTCAACCAATGGGGAACAAGCTTGCTAGTCACTAAATAATTTACACTCGTAAAACTTATATTTGAAGTTATTTTGTTTGGACCCGTCTGTTTCGTTTAGCGAGGAGGCTTCTTTATATCAGACAAATGAGACTTATTTCAAAGCATCTCTCGGCTTCTTTCTCCCTCCAAACAAGCTATTAAGGCAAGCGCACTGCAGCGTCTGCTTGCAGGAGAACTGTTTGTTTGTGTGTGACGTCACACGACTTGCATCTTTTAAAAAAAGGTAACATTTGAAATATAAAACTAAGATACTTCTGTTCTACGTGGCAATATATGTGCCCGCATGGATTATTTTGTAGCTTTGTGACCTTTCAATGTTCGGAAAAAATTAAATTTACTTTTTCCCCAATACTGGATCAGCTGAATCACATGATCGACCCCGATTTGTATCGGGACGTTCCTATTCATTTTGTTATGGATTATGCCGTTAAAACCTTATTTTGGGAGAGAGGGGGGCTTTAGAAAATGAAGTGAAAAGTACAGTACCCCCATTTGCCTGAAATACAATTTCCAGAAATAATGAATAATTTGTTAAAAAAAAACAAACCAAAAATCCCCGTGGTAAACACAGATAAGAAAACACAATTTAACGATTTTTTTTCATACAGAACATTTTTTAATATAATGGAGGCTGAAAGAGCATGACCAAAAACAGAAACGCAATCAATGTGGTCAGTTTATTTATTATACAGACCATAATTCCTCAAGGGGAAATTCAGCTCTGCGTCTGCTGTATTTGTTTTCCACACCTCACAGAGAACCAGATCTCACTCTTGCAGGCGTGCAATGACACTTGAGAGATGTCCGAGTGAAGGCGAACGGTAGCTAGAAAACTGACTCGCATCCCCCCAACAACTAAGTCCTGATACGTAAAACTGTTAGGTTTATGCTGGTAATCAGATGCTAAGAACACATCAGGAACAGGAAGACTCAGGAGGCAAGCATGGTTGTCTTTCTTGCAAGAGAGAGCGCGCTAAAACATGTCTCGGTTCACAATCTCAAAGCAGCTCTCCAGCTGGCTCTGCAATGTAAACCGTTACAGGTTCCGGGGCAACTATGAAGAGTGCGCGTTTGTCTCCTTGCATTTATTGGAAGGATGTCCCTGATACACAATCTTCTAACGGGAGTGGGGAGTATTTTCACATTCCACAACAGTTTCAGTAAAGGAGAGTTTCAATGAGAACACAGTTCATTCCTGAGATGTCGTCAAACGGCTCCTGCTGGATGTCGATGGTCCACATACACAGCTTGGGATGTCCCTCACACAGTGTCCTGGGTTTGATGTTATCTTCTCACAAGCAACAATTAATTTGACCAGAAGCCGTTCACTTAACAACAAGATTTTGTCTTAAAAGCTAGAACAGGAGCAGCCTGAGCTCTCCCGGTCCGACAAGTCTACCATGATCAACCTACCCCATTGTATATGAGGTATTTGCGAGGTATCACTCTGAAACAGGTTTTAAAGTTACACAGAGAGTAAATATGGGATAACAGAATCACATTTATTCCAACAAAAACCATGATGCCTTGCAACTGTGATTATCAAATATTGTTCAGAACCAAAAAACATATATTTTTTTCTTAAACATGGCATACATTTCACTCACATAGAACACTTTTACAGTTTTGCCACGATGGCACCAAAATGTAGCACTATCGTTGCATCCCTAATGACAATTATTTGTAACTGCTTAAGTGTCTCTCTCATGAAAGAAAGTACACTTCTTTGGGAAGAGCGTTGCAGTGCACTGATGCGAGATTTGACAAATTTTGTTGTATTTGTTGCAAACACTTGAAGCAGAATTTCTCTTGTTAACACAAAAGTAAGAAGTGTTTGCTTCAAGGATTGTGGTTCCATTATCAAGCCACTATTTATCCTTCAGATGGTGTACCTGAACGCAGGCACTTCCCCTTCCACAAGTCAGTAAGAGCTGCCATTGTTAACATGTCCGCCATCTTTATTGCAGAAGACATCACTGCTCCAAAGGAAATGTGCAGCACTTCACCAAAACAGATTCCCGTTTGTTCGTTCACTCAACTCTGGCAAACCACCAAGAGGTGTTTTAATTGTACATTGAATGGCCGAAGTATTTTGCGGTCACGTGAGGCTTTTTTCACCGATTTTGTATTCCTTGGGCATTTCATTTAGGGTTTGAAAAGTTCTTCCCAAAGAGCGATGGGGCCACTGACGCCAACAAATCAGTTGGCGGTGAGGAACGTTTGAAGCTAAATAGAAACATTTTTGTTGTTTCTGTTCTTCCTCTATGTGTGACCCGTTTTGTGTTTCCTTTCTACTGTAGATATAAAAATCAAGGAGCAAGAACCTTTTAGAAAGCAGCAAGGGCATATGAAAAACAAGGGCAGTGAAGGACAAAGAGGTGGAAAAGAGGACAAAGAATCATACTGGTGGTCACGTTTTCAGGTGCAGATGAAGATTTGAAAGCTTGTGTGAATGACTTCAAACCAGTCAAGCTCCTGTGTCCAACATGCTTTTATGTCATTATCGAACAGGATCATTTTCCATTGGATGAAAAAGCTCTACGGAACCTCGCAATTGGTGCAGCTGGCATGGCTTCGGCATTTTTCTACTTTTACTTCAGGGAGACTGGCATCCAGATCTCCTGGAAGGACTTTGTGCATCACTACCTGAGTAGAGGCGTAGTAAGAGATGCAAATTCTTCAATTTTTTTTTTTTTTTGTCCTCTTAAGGATGCTTTCAGCTGCGAGAACTAACTCTAGTCTGTTCCTATTTTGCTGTCTACGCAGGTTGATCACCTGGAAGTCGTCAATAAACAATATGTCAAAGTGATTCCCGCCCGTGGCGTTAACACATCAGATGTGGTTAGTCATAATAATAACGAATATGCCATTTCTGAAGATTTAATTGCGCAATGCACTGAAGTAGACAATGCAAAGTCTTTCCACTTAGCCCTGTGGAAAAGTTGAAAATCAAAACAAAAATACACGGACGCTCCTCGTATCATCTTTCCGCTCTTAGACTGTGATCGTTTGCATTTGTTTTGTTTCAGAGTTATTTGTGGTTCAATATTGGCAGCGTGGAGTCATTTGAGCATAAGTTGGAAGCGGCTCACCGGGAACTGAGTTTGGACTCCACTTGCAAAGTACCTGTCGTCTACACCAGTGAGAGTGACGGGTGGGAATTCGAATCCCATGATTCCCCGCTCGCCTATTGGGCGTGGTTATATCAGCCTCTTGTCTGCCCATTCACAGGACGCTCTTGTATCGTGTTCTCCCGACCTTCCTTCTGGTCAGCTTCTTGCTGCTGGCGGGACCCCGCAGGAGGAGAGGACGAGCACACCCCTTCAGTATTGGCCAATCCAAAGCCAAGCTCATCAAAGACGATGTCGGTGTTCGCTTCAAGGATGTTGCAGGCTGTGAGGAAGCTAAACTGGAGATTTTGGAGTTTGTCAACTTCCTGAAGAACCCTCAGCAATACAAGGAACTCGGAGCCAAGATCCCTAAAGTAGGAATATTGAATTTGGGTTGTGTTCTAAAGGAAAGTGAGATGTGTTAATGTCCTGCCTCCTGGTGCAGGGTGCATTATTGTCGGGTCCACCTGGAACAGGGAAGACCTTGCTTGCTAAGGCCACCGCGGGAGAAGCCCAGGTTCCTTTCATCACTGTCAGTGGCTCAGAGTTCCAGGAAATATTTGTTGGCGTGGGTGCTGCAAGGGTCTGTCGCATCTTTATGTCTACATGTTTTAATTTTAAGCGCACAGGGCCTTATTCACAATTATGATCTAGGATTATTCTTGGTCCCCGCATGCACCATTTGCGGCCCCCTGTCCGTTCTTTAGTGGCATGCGGCATGTACTAAAAATATATTAAAAACAGTCCACAACACGATGAGAAGAGTGTAGGCCCGCATCCACTTTCTGATGCCTGTCAAGATCTGAATTGTGACCATGTCACATTAATGATTCTCAAGTGAATTGTTTAAAAGATGACCATGTTGCTACAGATGGCACTTGTTTTTCTCCTGAATGTGGAGATCTGCTCACTGGAGGGGCGCAGACCTGTTCTAGAGGGAGACATGGCCCGCAGCCCATCCCATAACTCTTGAAAATCCAAAACTATTTGCCTGATCGCTTTTCCCAGAAAGACGGCATGGAGCAGTTTTTCCAAAATAACTATTATATTAAATAATTGATTGAGTGTAATTGCTTGATGGAATTATAAATTCAAGTTGAAAAAATTTAAAATTGTCCCATGCATGCTTCAATTTTTCATAATGTAGCCCTTGGAGGAAATATTTTGGACATACCTGGTGTAGGACATTATGTTTGCTGTAATACCTGTAACTGGCCTCGCTCTGTTAGATGCTATGTGTCAAGAAATCGCCTCAAAATGAGAAAAAGCAAATGGTGAAATTATCTGTACTCTGACGATTACCGCCACTGAATATGTCACAGTAAACATCATGACCGAATTAATGCAGCTGCGGTGTCTTGTGATTTGCCATTCGAGACAGAAACATCCTATCCCATCCCATCTGTATGTAATTAAATTGAGTTTCTGTTGTCGTGATGAATCCCGAAATCCCCTAATAAACCGACTACATCTTGGTATCATCCCATTTCAGATCCGAGACACGTTTGCCATGGCACGAAAAAATGCCCCATGCATTCTCTTCATTGATGAAATTGATGCAGTGGGCAAAAAGCGGGGCGGAGGAAACTTTGGGGACCAGAGTGAACAAGAAAACACACTCAATCAGTTACTGGTTGAAATGCATGGTAACCGGATGGTGATTGTTGCTATTCTTGATTGATTGGGGTCTCTTGTGACCTTTTTGTGTTATATTTGCTTTGTCTCATTTCAGGGTTCAAGAGCAGCACCAATGTGGTCGTTTTGGCCGGGACCAATCGAGCTGAGGTCCTGGATCCAGCTCTGATGAGGCCAGGGCGCTTTGATCGCCACATATACATTGGTACATTGTATACGTCTGTCTAAAATCAGCAGTCAAGACTCATTATACATTATAGCACCGTCAATTAGTTTTGCAACACGTAAATGTAAAAGAAAATGGCTTCAAGGCGATTAGATTTGCCTGCTCCCTTTCTTTGCGCCTGTTCGCTCTTAATGTCATAATCTGCAACCGTCTTGCTGTGTTCATTTATCTTTCGCGCCGAGCATGTTCTTGATCTTTTCAAGCCTATCTTAAGATCTAATTTATGATCTACATTTTACACTGTTGTGGGTAGGCCCGTTACTTTGACAAAGACAAGCAAGTTAAATGGGGGGGGTGGGGGGGTAAGATTAGACCCATGGAGAGTAGGAATTTAGATGGCAGTATTGTCAGTAGTCCTTGTGGTCTTGCTGTGCATCTAAAAAGTGTCAGTCAAGTGGCTTTTTGATATCGTCTCCCAGGGTCACATGATTGTTTTCTGTAGTTGTTTGTGCTTCCTGGAAATGCATTACTGCTGGTTTTTCACTGTTGTAATTTCTCTGCAGGCCCGCCAGATATTAAAGGCAGAGCTTCCATCTTTAAGGTGCATCTGAGACCTTTAAAGTTGGACCCAAGGATACAAGTTGAGGCTTTCGCTCGAAAGTTAGCCGCACTAACTCCAGGTTTTACTGGTAAGACGTTTTATCAGTTTCATGTGTAGACACTACCTCCCTCTATTCATAAATGGGAATGACTATTTGGCATCGGTGTGATGATTCTTTGTGTGTCTTAGGGGCTGACATCGCCAATGTTTGTAACGAGGCTGCTTTGATAGCAGCACGCCATCTAAACCAGCATATCAGCACTAAGCACTTTGAGCAGGCGGTCGAGAGGGTCGTTGGAGGTGAATTATCAACCGCATTTGTATCCTATCTCTGTACCATGGTGCCTTCAGATACAAGTTGAATTTGCTCTATGAACGTTCGTGACTCAAGACACTCGTGTCTCTCATTGTCTCCCGCCCCCCATTGAAATACATCCATTAATCGAGAAAATTAGCACTCTATGAATTTACACACCGTAACGGAATAATGAATACAATAAAATACATCTTTATTTATTCTATAGAATGTAAAGATTTTTGCCATTTTTTTGTTATTGTTTCAATTCAGTCGACATTATGCTGATTCTTCTTGCTTGACTACCTAGAAAAAGTATAACAGAGACTTGGCTATACTGCTCAAGGAGCTCGACTCGGCTCCTTGGTAAGCCACAGTAATAATAGTCGTTCTTTGCAGAGGATGAAGAATGTATGCATGTGATTTCGTCATATTCTCTGTCTACATCTGTTGCTCTACTCTTTGTTAAAATATCCAGTGCTAAAAAGGGTTATGGCATTGCGACACAGATGCTATTGGTATCCCGTCTATGGCATTTCATATTATGTGTTAGCATTAAAGGTGGCAGACTAAGGCAAAGTTATGTGGTTATTTAGATACAAAACGTGTACATTTGTGTTTGTTTAGTTTGACAGTAAACCTCAACTGGAAGTGGGAATTAATCACATTGAAGACTCATTTGAAAAATATTATTGCTGTTCACCTCATGCCAAAACCCCTACTTTTTACCCGATCTGCATACATTGCTACATTCATATTTTCGTTGCAAATATGCAGTTTTGTATTTTTACAGTTTTTTTTTTTTTTAATGCAAAACTTGAGAAGCTGTTACTTACCTCCCCCCTAGAATAGAACATTTACTCTCCTGGTGTTTTACGCCATCAATGAGGTGGCCTAACATTCAGCTGAACAAACAAAATCTTCTGTTAGCTGATTAATCATCAGTGGGGGAGGTTTGTGCTTGACTGAGCGTCGTTCTATTGAAGGATTTTTTTTTTTTTTGCGCTGTCAGGTCTGGAGAAAAAGTCTCAGGTACTGCAGCTTCCAGAGCGGACCACTGTGGCATATCACGAGGCCGGGCATGCTGTTGCTGGCTGGTTTCTAGAACACGCTGACCCACTATTGAAGGTCAACCACTCTCTGTCTGGCTTGTTATGGTTCCATTTTGTCACTCTTGTGAATATTTCGTACGGTGGGCTTCCTGTACTGTCTGTCACTGTCGGATAATCATCGAGTATTGTCTCTTCTCAGGTATCTATTGTTCCCAGAGGAAAGGGGCTGGGTTACGCTCAGTATCTGCCCAAGGAGCAGCACCTGTTCACACAAGAGCAGCTCTTTGACCGAATGTGCATGATGCTTGGCGGTCGAGTGGCTGAACAAGTTTTCTTTCGTCGGATCACCACGGGGGCGCACGATGACCTTCGGAAGGTCACGCAGTCAGCTTACGCGCAGGTGATGTTCGCACTCTGCAGCTACACTAAATGAAGATTCTAAACCTCAGATTGACAGTAGTGCTGTTTGTACGGTAGCGCTGTTTATATTGCTATAACTACTGTACACGTGGTACAGAATTCAAATGAAATCTTTCCACACACAACTCACGACTGCCTCACTAAATCTGGCACGTTGTCCTCATTCTTCAGGTTGTACAGTTTGGAATGAGTGAAGCGGTGGGACAGGTGTCTTTTGAGCTCCCTCAGCGGGGTCTTAAGGTGACCGAGAAGCCTTTCAGCGAGCCTACAGCCCAACTCATCGACCGGGAGGTCCGTCTGCTCATTGACTCCGCCTACCAGCGAACGCTCCAGCTCGTCATGGACAAAAAAGCAATGGTGGAAAAGGTGAGAATTCTTTTTAACGATCGAGGACCAGAGATGGATAGAGTAGACCAAAGTTCGTCCTCCAAATAATTACTTCAGAACAAGTATTCAGTGAATAAAGTGATCAAGTACGAGGTAACTGGTGGCCAACTGGGGAGTTATTTCTTGTTTTTGAATTGTGCATGAACGTCAAACAGACAAAAGTAGAAAATAGTAACATGCTAATTAAAATAATCCGCACCAATATCACTTTAACAATATGTTTTTTTTAAATATGTAAGAAAGGGAAATTCAGCCACAGTAAATGGTCTTAAATTAACTTTCTTTGTCCATGCACGAAACAGGACAATGGGTTCACCAGGCAGAGATTGGTGCTCATAAAATCAGGTGTGATTTGAGTATATTGAACTTCACCCACGTTTAACCCCAATGCTGACGTCTGTTTCGTTCCTCAAAAGCAATTGGAGGGCTGCCAACTTACGTCTTTATCTTCAGTGCAGTGCCTGCATTGCAGCTGGCTCCTCTCCTTGCCCTTTTTTGAATGCATACAATTGCGATTGGCATTTTTCTGCTGTGGGTACCCTGCTGGTTTTATTCCACAGGGTATTACATTTTGCATATGCAGACTGAGACGTAAAGTTCTTGAAGGCTGAAATGCCAACATTTTTTGGGCAGAAACAGATCTACATCTACAACGTCTTGAGCTTTGCACAAGACCATCTTCAAGAGAGACCAAACATTCTATCGATAAATTATTTAGATGTTTTCAACTTTTGTCAGAAGACACCATTCTTAAGGAAATCCTTTTTTTTTTTTTTTTTTTTTTGCAAGTTTGGCTTCATACCATCATTTCATCAACATGTTGTTACGCTAGTTATTGCAGTGTGCACAGGAAGTCTGCGGACCTGTTTTCCAGGTGTGCTTACTTGACATTTGGCTGATTGAGTTAATAATTTGGCGCATGTGTCACAGGTGGCAAAACGTCTCCTCGAGAGAGAGATTCTAGAGAAGTCTGACATGGTGGAGTTACTGGGGCCGCGTCCTTTTCGAGAGAAATCCACATATGAGGAGTTTGTGGAAGAACTCGGGGGGGCCTGTAGGAGAACACCTCCCGACCTGAGGCCTGAAGAACTGGAACTGTGACAAAAAACACTTGCAGAAGGAGCAAAACAAAATCCGCTGTTTATTCGAACCAGCATCAAGACAAACAACCATTTGAGTTCAGGTGAACTCTCTTGGCAAGGAAAAATGGTGATCAATGTTTTATTGATGTCACTGAAATCCAAGCTGGAATTTGAAGAATGCCATTTGTAGCCTTGTGACTTTTTTTTCCCTCTTTTTTAACCAAGTGCAGGAAATAAGCTATAACGTCATGTCATTTTATGGCATCATTTTATAAAATATATTATTCCAAAATCCACATTGCCTTAAAGTACACGCACACAATTTCATAGCCTGAGCAGGATTGTTACACGATCTAATTCAGATATTGGTGATGCAGTGTAATGCCAACTGAATTATCTTTCTATTACGTAATATCTTCCAATCAGGCTTCACCTTTCTTTTCTTTTTTCTTTTTTCTTTTCTCCAATGGCGTACCTGTAGCATATCATCATTTCTACATTTAGGGCCTAATTTGCTAAAGATCCTAAATACAGCGTGCTAAATTGAGTGTTTGCACCAACAGATTACATGTGCTGCATGTGTGTTTATGAAGAATCTTTTACGAAGATTCCAAATAGCAGGCATTAAATTGCGTGTTCATGCGCTACTGTACAACAGATTACGCGCTATTGACAGCAGATTTAAAAGTCAGTGAGACAGCCATATTCAAAAGAGGATTTTGCACTTCAGGTAGCTCTGATGGTTTTTACTACACTACATGGAAAATTTGAAAGTGCAATGCAAGCACAAAATGGAAATATCCACCTATAACGACAAATGCATTCCAGAATCATCAGAATTTTACTGTAATCTGGTGATGATAGATTACATTTTTTTCAAAAAGAGGATTTCTGTTGTGTTAAATAAATTGAGTTTCCACACAAAGTGAACTGCATCGCAGCTGTGCTCTATTTAAAAAAAAAAAAATCAAGGATTTCAGAAGTTTTTATATGTTTGACCTAGTTTACTGCATCCATTGCATTTTCGGGTTGAGTAAAAGCTTTTTAGGGTTTATTTGAAGAACATTACTCCTTACGTGTCTGTGGCGTATGTTAGCATGTACAGGATGTATACAGGTATGCATTAGGATGTCATGAAGGCAAATGAAATAATGAACCTGCGAAGGATTAATATACATGTAAATTGTGGTAAGAAATATTTCACGGGGAGTTTATCTTGAGAATTTGAAAAATTTTCGAAGTTGGTCACTTGCTGATTTACAGTAAGTGATTTCTTTGAAGAACACAAAACATGATAGTTGAACGGAATAAATATATTTGCTATTAGAGACACCGATGTTGTCCTGGGTCACTCACCAAAAAAGCAGCATAAATTCACTGATGAATTCTGATGGAACGGGATCCAACTCACTTTGTAACTTTGTAGTATTTGCAAAAGTAATTGTAAAAGTTTCACACAATTACTTTCTCATCCTTAAGCAAATGACGCGGATTCACACTCATCAGACGCTTGATTGGGCACCTCTTCTCAATCTAATGAACACTTTGTTGCCGCGCAGTCTTAATTACACTAGCTAAAAGTTCATTTCGAACTAATGGTGTTGTCATCTCAATCCAGTCGTTGAGGAGAAGACCTCAGCAAGGGGGTCAAAAGAAACAAGTTGTATTTTGGATCCGGAATAAAGTCAGGAATGTGTAATTGAGACATCGTGTGTGGTACTGATAGACGTAACGTCCTTGATTGAATAAGGGAAATATTGATGGTCAAATAAACAATGTTATTCTTGAAAATATTTTCAGTTACATACTAATCTCTCTCGATCTCAATTTTTGTTTGGATACCAGTGTAATGCTTCGTAAAGGAGTGACCACAGCAACTGCATCCAAGTCGAAAACTCCATTTGGCCTCAGTTCTTTCAAGACTTGATCAGTTCCACATCATGACAAAATTCTCAAAGACTCTATTAAGAAAATTTAGACTTCTTTCAGAAGACATACATGTTGAGGTAATTGCTGAAAATATGTCGTACCCAAATGTGGGGATAGAGTATTTGTGTTTTCACCATTTCTGTTTTCCTGATTTGGGCTAATACGGTACCCAGGATCACATTTGGACATTTTGCTCTCATTCACAAACTGCATCACGGATTAAAATTTGCTGTTGACCAGTGATATTATTAGTAGTCTGCCACGACAGCATGCATTTTAGCGAGCTAGCTATGCCCACAATCTGAAATACATCTCCGAAATGCCACAGTTTATAAAACAGCTGAAGGCCATTGTTTAAATTCAGGAGGAGATTCCGCGGATGAGCCTGGCTGAAAAGAGCCCTGGAAGCCTTTTAGCTCGCAAGCTAGCTGGTGGCTAGTACCTCTTGTCGAAGCCTTGTGACGATCTGGTCGGATTTATTCCAACTACCAGGGCTTTCAAGCAGATATTTGCGCTGCTCAAACACATAACGAGGCATAGGCACAAGAATGATCAAGTAACAGACATTTGATTCAGTTGAATGTGGTTTCACGTATTCATTGGACACGGTCACAGCATTTTGAAGCCTCATTTGATATTTTGGTATTTCTTAAAATAATTTGAGTTCAGCAGACTTTTGAACAATGCTCTATCCTGTGAGGTGTCAAATTTAGAAGATGAAGACTTATTTCCACATTATCTGGACATTAATGATCTTGTTGTCATCTGTTAGTCATAGTAGATACTTTGTCTCATCGTACCAAAACAATGATAGGTCAGAGTTTGGAAATAAAAAGGAACAAATTAAAAAGGAAAAACCAAGCACAGTTTTCAAGCTGTTTAATTTATCCTCCCACAGTCACATCACGATTGATGATCATTGCTCCAGGTATAGAGAAGCTAAATTGATTAAAAACATGGATGTCACTTCTGCTTGTTGTTGCGTGAAACAGGTGTTGGCACTTTACTGTGTATGGCATTCATGCAAATTCACGTTAGCTCAACATTTTCCTTCCTCCATTGTTTTGACTAGACTTTGGAGGACCAAAGTAAATTAGAAGATAGTCATTACCTTGAAAGATAAAGAAAACTACTACCGTATTTTCCACACTTTAAGGCGCACCCAAAAGCATTCCATTTTCTCAAAAGCTGACAGTGAGCCTTATAATCTGATGCGCCTCATATATGGATCAATATTCTCATTTCTTGGACATAGTATTTTAAATGTTCTGTAAAGCTCTTTGTGACAGCTGCAGCGGTTGTGAAAGCTCTATAAAAATAAAGCTTTATTGTATTGAATTCCCTGTTGCATAACTTCATCTAGTGGATGCATAACGCAACTGCAGCCCCACTTTTGTAGCTTCCATCCTATGCGCCTTATAATGCGGTGCGCCCTATATATGAAAACAGTTTTAAAATAGGCCATTCATTGAAGATGCCCCTCATACTCCGTAGCGCCTTATAGTGTGGAAAATACGGTACTTCATCAAAGACAAAAGGATACTAATGAACTATTGATTTAGCCAATTGTCATTACAGCACACCACACGCTTCCTTGGCTCTTGTCGGGGCATTAAGTCGGCTCTGTTTCTACCCTGTCTGTCACTCCACCACAAAGTTTCAAATCTTCAGAGTGAAATGAGACGAGAGGGAAGAAGTGTGTGTGCGTGCGTGTGTGTACGGAACATTTTTAGAACACTGCAAAGTGCTCAGAGTTCAACATGAACTCATGTGTTCATCAGCACCACAAAACGCAGTCAGTGGCCCATTGGGACTCAGGTGCTGGCTGTCCGCTCTGAGCTTCATTTCACGCCCTGTCACATGCCACGTCAAGGTTGCTTTGGCCTCTCCAGCTTCATGAAGGGCTCTGCTGTGGTGTCTGAGTCACTGTGATGCTTCCTCTCTCGTGGCATCTCCACCTTGCTGCAGCGTGTCCACGAGGGAGAGCGCATGTAGCCTCCTTTGCCCAGCACGACCTGCTGCGAACCTGACACACATGAGCAAATGGCGGGTTGGCAGGAATGTTATTCAGCATTAAATTTCACACACTACTGAAATGCTCTCATATACACCACTGAAATGAGCTCACATAGATTTCCCCACCCCCACTCGTGTACACTACTGATGTTCTCACACAAGACTTTATTTTACTCATACACGACTAAAATACAGTACTCATGCTTACAATGACTTTTTTTCTGCTCCCATACCCTACAAAAAGGATCTCACACAAACCAGATTTTTTTTTTTAATTTTGTTGCTCACAAACTCTATCAAAATACTCGCAAATGAAAGCGTTTAAAATGTAAGTGGGGAAAAAATAATTAGTGTATGTTTTTTTTTCAATAGAGTCTAAGACTGATTCAGTGGTATGTGTGAGATTATTTCAGTAATGTGTGAGCCTTTCATTTAAGTGTGAGAACATTTCAGTTGGTGAAAAAGTGTATGTAGAGTGCGAGTTTCAGTCATGTGTATGAGCACATTTCAGTGGTCTGTATGCGATCATTTCAGTTATATCTAGAAGAGCGTTTCAGTTGAGTGAATGTGCATTTCAGTGGTGTGTGTGTGGCTGTGAGATCGTTTCAGTAGTGCATTTCAGATGTTTCCAGGGGTGGGTGTGAGAGAGATTCAGTAGTGTGTATGGGAGCATTTCAGTTGTGTTGTGAGAGGTTATCCTGAACTATGTCCCTTGCACCTTGTCATACACACACGCACACACGCAGGCACGCATACTCACACACACATTAGGGTTACATCACTTTGGTGAAGCACATATTTGTGTCCATCAGCTATACAGTAATTTGCATTGTTGCTTTTATTAGCCTCTTCATTAGGCACGTGTCAAATTCCCGTGTAAGTGCACCGAATCTGTGCACAGTGTGTCATTGACCACCACATTAGGTACCCCTGCACAGCTTAAGGAGAACCAACTAAAGAGAAATATCCACACAGTGAGGCAGACTTGCTAACCAAGAGGCCATTGTGCCGCCCCACGTAACATTTAGGGCATCACAAAATTAGTCTACTGAAGAAACAGTCTCATACATATATGTTGGAAGCATTAATGCCGTTTTAAATGGATAGTGATACTATTGAAGTGTTTAAGCCATTCCTCTTCTTTGCCACCTGGTGGCATTGTCCAACTTTTGGCAAACACACAAATAAAATGAGAGTCACTGCCTGTTTGCTCATTGGAAGATTTCTGATCGCTCCCCTAAGTGGACAGCTCTCCCCACTGCTGGTTCAATAATTTCCCCAGAGCCACAGCAATATCTTCACACATTCAACACATACAGAGTAAGAAGGAGGGGGGATGATGGATGAGTATTGACCTAGGATTAATGGCTTCTCCACATGATGTTAATTAGAAGTACAGTGACCTGAAGGAACAGCCGTTCTACCAACACTTTCCTCTCCATCCAACACTTGGTCTATATATATATATATATATATATA
>NW_017806164.1:58381-70884 GCF_001891065.2 Hippocampus comes
TATATATATATGCATGCTAGTTGTTCTACCACTGTGCTAAACTGACTTTATATCCTGATACCTCCTCAATCCTACAAAGCACAAAGAAAATGGCAATAAAGACAAACAAACCTACCAAGTCTCTTAAACAATATAAGAGCTGTTTGAGTGTTTTTCCTCAAGTAAGATGGTTTGTTTCAGTCAGGGAAATCATGAATTATTTAGGGAGCCCACATTTAGCATTGAACTCACTCACCCATCCACCCCCCTCTCTCCAGAATTAACATCTTGCTCTTCTGTCACATGGCCTCAAACCAGCTGCACAAAGTCAGGGAGTGGTCACAAAATTGGTTCCATAACACCAACATGACAAAAGATAAAATGCCCTTGTTGATGTTCAACTTAAAATACATCAAGAAACTCCGTGGTGTCCTCAGGATGTGTTCCAGCGACTTTCGGAACATTTTGCAATTATCATCAGAATTCTTTTTTTAAAACTTTCACCATGATTACTCAGTCATTGAAGGAGGAAATGGAAATAAATGAGGGAGGTGAAACATCAAGGAGACCAACTTAGCGACTGAATCTTTGGGATGTTCGTGTGCGGGGGAGGCAAACTGGTAAACGTCAGTGACATTTGGGAGCACAATGACAAAGACAAACGACACATCAAAAGTCAGAATGTCACTGGCTTCTGATAAGAAAGGAAAGTTTGCTGAAATTTCAAGGGCTGACCTATTTTTACTTTTAAAAAGTAGCTCGTTTGGAGGTTGGCATTTGAACTAATAGAAACAGATTGTGCCGTTTTGCATTGACAAAACAAGTATTGGGCTTTAATTTTATCCTCTATTGCTCTGGATCTAATTTAATGACATCATCATCATCATCATCATGACATTGTAACAGTGGTTCGCAGCAAAAGGATTTGAGTCACTAATGGCGGATATAGAAAGTCTACACACCCCTGTTTAAATGCCCTGTTTTTGTGATATAAAAAATTTGAGACCAAGATAAATCATTTCTGAGCTTTTTCCACCATTAATGTGAACGCTAACCTATACAAGGCAATTGTAGGTAAAAATAAACACCTGAAATCCTATGATGGCACAAGTGTGCACACCTTCTTATAACTGATATGTTACATTCAAACTTATGTTGAGTGGGCGTCAGCAAACACCATTTAATGTGCGTCTGATTAACCAAATCAAGTTCAGGTGCTCTCGGAGGCTTTTCCTGAGACTTATTTGCGTTCGAGCAGAAGCCTAAAAGTTTTGCACTACCACTGACAATATTGAACTGTTCACAATTCTTTCCACATTTAGCAGGCTGAAAATAAACATCAGGAAAAGCCTACTAGAACATCTGAAATTTATTTTGGGTTAATCAGAGGCACTTTAAATGGTGGCAGGTGTGGTCTGACTTCCAGTTCAGAGAGGTTTGAATGGGATTTATTAATTCAGTAAGCGAGTGTGCTCACTTGAGTTGGTTATTTTTACTTCTCCTCTTCAAAAGATTTTTGCAAAAAACATTTCATTGGTGTTTTCCAGGTTACAGGTCACAATTAACGTTGGAAAAGATTTTGAAATGACTGAACTTGTGTGATTCCGACCTGCCTGAGTTGTCCACACTTTTGTTTTTTGTCTCTAATTCTCCCCATCACACAACCACTCCAAATGTTCATCTGCAGTGGATGTTGTATAACACATTTAAAACGCTACGGACAGCCCACCGGGAAAATACCTCACACTTAACAAGCAGCACTGTAAAGTGTAATAAAACAGAACATAGGAAAATGGTGAGGAAATAAACAAAGCAATGTCCTTTTCGTGCTACTGTGTGAACATCCTTAAATGAACGCTGGCCATAAAGCTTCCAACCCCAACAACCTCAAAGGCCATGTTTCTCAGCCTATGAATTGGACGCTCAGCTGGCCAAAGTTCCAGACTGAAAGATACACTTGGATGCCGCAAACGAGGCACCATCACATCAAAGCCAAAAGGTGAGCAGTGCTGCAGTGTTAGCTAGCGCTGAACGAACTAGCCCATACCACCTGAGGTGACAAGAGCACTCAGTACAGCACAGTCGTCCACCTAAGCAAAAACAAAGTAATTAAAAATAAAAATTAAAAAAACGTCAGACATAGAAACCCTACTGTGGTATTGGAAGCCACGTTCGCGAACCCCACTCCAGTCCTCTAGGTGGCAGTAATGCTATAATTAAAATCTGAACAAACGTCTTCCTTATCTCATCAATCGTTTTTCCAATAATAATGAACATTTTCACCTCTTAATTTTACATAATGATGTGGTGGTAGAGGGAGGCTGCTGGGTGTCAACAGCAGGCGGGCGTTCACTGTCTGCATGCAGGATGAGGCATCCGGGTCATGAATAAAACATAGGGCACATTTTCGCCTCCTTTAGAAAAATGTGGACGGTCTTTTCACGCACCCGCTGCTGTGAAGCGCAAGCAGGATGGTCTCCCATGCACCTTTCCCCATCATGCATATGCATGAAGCCGGAAGGAAAGATTCCCTCTTATTCTGTTCATTACATGGAGGAGTTATTTCGATATCACTGATGGGTACAATACATCCGTATCATTTCATAGGATTGTCGATGAGTCCTTGAGCCGGGATGTCTCCTCATGTGCATTCAATCGTTCAAGTATTCTAAAACTTTCATCGGCTTGTGTTGAGGAATTTGCCGGTACAGTATATCAGAATTACAAATACTTTCAACTTTCTGCTTACCATAAAGTACTCCTCAGTGTCAAGAATTCCCATAAATGCTATTTGGTCTTTTGTTTCTATTAGCTCCCAACATTGTGGCATCATAAAAAGAATTCTCTCCTGCCACATAGCAAATTGATTTTCTATACAGTATTTTCATCATACTTAGTTTCACTCTGCTGTCTGCAGCCAGGTCAGCACAACAAATGAGAATCTGTTCTCAATTGCCTTATCTTAGATAGTGGGACAACCAGCAAATTGTGACACTTCAAGTGGCTTATTGAGTATGTTTATGTGTCAAAGTGCTGGACCAGTCATGTAGTCATGTGATTTGTTGCTTTGTATGTATCCCACCTGGTGGACACTCATTGTGGTTCTCCTCATCAGAGTCAGCAAAGACTTCAGCCAGCTCCTGGTCCGACATGTCGGTCAGCTCGGTCAGATCTAGGAGGTCAAAATGGACTTCCAAGGAGGACACGCTGCTCAGAGGTTCTAGAGGTGAGAAAGAAACAGTCAATAGCGCATTTTTAAAACTTGTCATTCCAGTCTTGACTCTCAAAATGGACCTGGAAAGTCCCCCCTCCATCTTTCTGTATTCAAATGTGTGTCTTAGGACAGCGGTCCCCAACCGCCGGTCCGCGGACCGGTACCGGTCCGCAGGGCATTTGGTACCGGGCCGCACAGAAATAACTTGCCTTATTTCCGTTTTATTTATTTCGGAATACGAAAGATGTTTTATTTTGAAAAATTACCGGATTCTCTGTTACATCCGTCTGTGTCACGCTTGACTCACGTCAAACTACACTTCTCGGTCACGTGACCGACGACGCTCAAAAACAAAATGCTGAAGCCCGCAAAATGAGTAAAAAAGCTGCTTGGAGATCGCAAATGACGGCGGCCTTAAAAGTTACGTTCGAAACAACTGGATCAAAGTTATGTCTGAATACTCTGAGATCGCCACAATAGCACTGTTGCTATTTCCGACATCCTACCTGTGTGAGGTGGGGAGTTTCTGCAGCAACAGCGACTAAAACAAAATTACGAAGTAGACTGGACATAAACCACACACTTGAGGTGTCATTGTCTCCTATTACTCCGAGATGGGACTGTCTGATTGCAGAAAATCAAGCTCAGGGCTGTGGTGAGTCGTCATTTTCATGCACTTTGAATTTGCGTTGTATCGTATTTTGAAGGCATTAAACATTACCAGAGCGATAAGAGTGTTGCGACCAGATTAGACGCTCCTTGTGTTTATTATTATATTTCGAAAACACCACAGTTTTCATGCAGCTCATACCATATTATTTTGTTGTATTAATCCGCCACACCTTAAATGCCGGTCCCTGAAAATATTGTCTGACTTAAACCGGTCCGTGGGGCAAAAAAGGTTGGGGACCCCTGTCTTAGGAGGCTTAGACAGTCCCCCAAAGCAAAAAAACTCTCGTCTTGTCGATATTCAAGCCAGTTCACTATACACTGAACTTAAATGTTATACATGTATTTCTTTTAGCCCACAGTTTTCATGCAGCTGTTGTAGATATTTTAGACAATTCTATGCTTCCAATTTGTGGAAGAATTTTTGGTGGCGGAAGAACTAGAGAGCCCTGACGTCAACCCTTTTGAGATGAACTAGAACAAAGGCACCTCACCAGCCGTCAGGTCCAAAGTCAATGACCTGCTGACCTGAACTCGAGTGTGTTGATGTCCCTCTTAGTTGTGTGCTTAATAGCTCAACAAGAGTGAAAGACGTCTGGAGGACGTGCCGAGGCAGATGGAAGCCAGTCTGTGTTTCCACGCGACTCAGCCTGCCTGCCAAATCTGGATTAAAGCCTTCACAGACGTGCGTGGGCAATAAAAAGGCTTGTGCAACAAGGCGTTATCTTTCCCATTTCCAGGCGGCTCGTGGATGCGGTAATGCTACAAGAAGAAGACATAACGAACACTACAACAGCAGCATGACAACTGTGGGATAAAAGAAAACAAGGTGGTAGCTCTCTCATTTGGCTTTTCAGTCTCTGTGACGATGCACAGGGAAGTCTTCTCATGCGGGGGTTCAGTTCTGATATTCTCGTCTCCTCATAAAAGATTGTAATGTTGAGCTTTGATCAGTCCAGCGCGCTTCCAGCCCGGACTTGAGAATGTCGAGTAGTGACGGCAACAATGAGGAAGACGACATGTGGAGATGAAACAAAGATGAAAGGGAGGGGATGCTGGAGAAATGAAAAAAGTAAATGGAGGAAGTGATGAAAATGACAGAGGAATGATGGGAATGCAACCATTTTTTCCCCTGCCTCTTCCTTTTGTGCAATGCTTGGTTGTTATTTATTTATTTTCTTTTTTTTTAATCCTTGTTTCTTTCCCACCCGTCTTCTCCTTAAATAATTTATCACAAGGCTTTCTCCTCCAGACAGAAAAATGGCCTCTTTGTTTTGTGTGTGTGTGTGTGTGTGTGTGTGTGTGTGTGTGTGTGTGTGCGCGCGCACGCATGTGTGCGTGCGTGAAATGACACATGATGTAAAGCTGTAGTCGCCCGCAGTCAAATGGGGGTGTGACACATTTCCACTATTGCCAGTGTGCCTTTGATCCCACACTCTATTCAATATTCATGTTTTTAATGTGAGTAAAGAAAATGCCTCTCGGTTCTCTAAAATATAATGACGCTTGGTTTCATCCAAAAATTCACAGTAAAGAAAATCATGTTCATCCATTAAAGTTCAGTGTTTTAATATTTATGACAGTATAGAAGGTCCCCGAGGAGGCGTGAATAGTAAAGCTCTTAGAAAGCGACTGGCTTCTTTCTTTAGTGGTCCAACCATACTGAGAGGTCATCAATCCCCCTTCGAACAACCGCTCATTCAGTGGTGCCTTGACATACAAGTGACCCGACTCACAAGTATTTCTATAGCCGTCGTCCAATTTTAGACTTTGACTCAGGAGCAAAGGTTTGAGGTCCAAGCGCTATGGTGGCAGTGAACTCAACTCATGTCACAACAAGCAGCAGTTTGGTAGATCAACAATCCTTCAGAAATGAGGCTACATGCTGCTTAATGCCGCTACTGGTTGAAGTTTACCATCAAACTAAACATAAAGAGAATTACAAGTGGTGTATTCAAAACAACCACGTAGCTGAACCTTGCCGTATGTTAGCTTAATGCTAACACATTATGGGAAATGCTATAGATGTGTTAACAAATACCATCCATGTGGCAGTGTAATAACCTTTTAAGAGATTGATGTTTGAATACATGTAGAGGGACAATTTATTTATCCTTTGCTAATAATATAGTCGTGAAAGTCTTCTTAATATTTGCTTGCATGACAGTATGACACTGCCCCGGATGACCAAGTCACACGCACTATCGGTACTGAATTAATCATGAGTGTAAAATTAGAGTGTGCTATTTTCCTGATTGAAACTGCATTACGATTTGTTTGTTGTTTCTTTGGGGAGGCCTGGATGTAATAATTGCATTTCTATTCATTTAAATGATTAGATGATTTGTCTGAAGTTGAGTCGCTGATGGTGTAGTGGTACACCCGCCAGACTTGTGTGCGGGCAGCGTGGGATCGGATCCCACTCAGTGACGTTGAGTAAGTGGATGTGAATGGTTGTTTGTCTCTCTATGTGCCCTGCGACTGGCTGGCGACCAGTTCAGGGTGTACACTGCCTTCCGTCCAAAGTTGGCTGGGATAGGCTCCAGCAACTCTCCGTGATCCTGTTCAGGATAAGCGCTGTTGGAAATGGATGAATGGATGGATGAATGGATGGATGCCCTAAGTTACGAGCCACAGAACAGTTTGAACTTGTATCTCAAGGCATCAGTGTATACCTGGGAAAATTATAAATAGCTTTTTCTAAAATTATTCAGAAGCTCATATGCATTCATAAAGTATATGACTCAATCTGCTTACTTTGGTTGAGTATTCAAGGTTTACCTCTAAAACCTAATTTGACATACTTTACAAATCAATGGCAACAAAAAATGAGACCCACTTTTGTCTGTCTGGTGTTTACCCGTTGTGCAAAGAATGGATCTGCTTCAACAAACCTGCTCTTCTACGGGATCCTTGCACACGTCTAGCGAGCCATTGCGGTCCGGTTTATGTGCGCATGACTGCGGCGCGAGTAAAGTTTGCTTTATTATTGAATCGACGTGCCTCCAGGCACGCACGGTGAGTTGTGCTTGCCTGCCAGGTGGCAAGGGCAGCCAGTGGGTCATAGACATTAGCCTCTGGATGAGCTGTCGCAGTGAAAAACGGTTTACTTAGTGAAGCAGATAAAAGCTGCTTTGTCACATGTAGCCCCGGCTTTCAGCGCGGTGGTGCGCCGATGCACAATGAGGCCCTTCAGCATTCTGGCCTGTGCTACGGCCATCCTCAAGAATGTGGGATCAGAATACTTAAAAGGGGTTTCAAGGACCGAGGAGGATCGTTTGATAAAATGGTACTTTATGACTCTGAATTACGTTTTAAAATGTAAGTCAGTGGTGCATTCGGACCAGTGATATGAGGATATTGAAACCCAGACTCTTGCCACAATTGACTGCTTCTCACCTCATTTATTATGATTTACACTTTGTATTGATTGGTTATGCTGCTCAAGTAATTATCCTTCCATAATTAAATTATAACGATGCATTCCAGAATCGCCCGTAATAGATGATAATGCAATCTCGAGAGACCATATAATTACCATTTATATCCCTCCCACATTCTTTGATCACATTTAAGCACACTTTTAAGAAATAATAGACCAGCAATTGCCAACCTTATTGAAACTGGGAGCTTCTTCTCTCTCCTTGTATCTCTCTCCTCGTGTTTACATTTTCAAATGATCCCTCTTACAACATTTCGAGAAAATCATGTCCCATTGGTGGTGAGCTATTTTTACAACAATGCGGAGGACTACTCATGTGGTCCTTGGGGGCTCCCAGGAGGCACCATGTTGATGGGGGACAGTGTTAGACTATTATATAGTTTCACTTTGATATAAGAAGACTTCTTGCTCGCACAGTTCTCCGAAGAAGATGGAAAGCATGCTTGCTTCAAGCCGTTTGTCACTCCCACTGAAATTTGACTATAAAACTAACACACAGAGTATATTTTAATATTAAAATGCTCAACCAAACTATATGATTTCGTGTAATGAAAGTCCGTTAGCTTAAAGCAAACATACAGTACATTTCCAGTAGCCATAGACAGGCTCTTGTAAATGAGCATAGATGATAATTAGGAACCTTTAAACAACAACTACCTTAACACACAAACAAACACAGCGTACCACATTATTCGCAGGCATATATTCTCATTGTTCTGTGCAAACAACTGTAACTTGGTAAGGGACCCTCCCTGCCTCTTCATCTTGCGCCTAACTCCGCTACATCTATATCTACAGCTCAGTGCTGCCAGACATTTTGTGGCACAACATGGTACTGCAACTCTAAAAACAATAACATGTTTAAAAATGTACAATACATACATATATATATATATATATATTTTAATTATCCTAAAAGTATCTGTCCCCCGCAACCCCCACTCACGTCTCTTCTCCGAGATGTGCAGCAGGCTGGCGGTGGGTCCTGTCCAGCCACCCTCCTCCTCGTCCTCCTCCTCCTCCTCTTCCCCTTCCTCCTCCTCGCCTGCAGCATGCTGCTGGAACTGCTCCTGAGAGAGCTTGCCAGAACTGGAGGGCTTTAGCAGCTTCTGGATGTTTTTACCGAGCTCTAATGGAGCACAAACAGTGGGAGCAGGTAATGTTGATGTGACTTTGGGAGCCTAAATGCCCTCTAATGGATTTGTTAGGTGATTGGTGTTCTGTTATTAAATTCATTTCGTTACTAGAGGAACAACGGGGTGTACACCGTACATGATAGCTTTCACTGGATCACTCTTGATTCAGCCTAACAATTCCATCCCCAAAAAAAATCCACATTTTAACTACATAAATGGCGTACCATATTAGTTATAACGCATAGCACTCATCAACAACTTTAATTTTTTTTTTCTTTTTCACATTTTTAGGTATGAATTTTTCATTTTTACTCACAATCACTGGCTTCACTGTTATATCTTTAAAAAATGAAAACCTGGATCATATTTGTCACAAATAAAGGGCATTTTTAAAGATCGTGGATTTGCACAGCGCGTTTCTGAATTCTCGTGCACGTATGTCTACCATCTCAGTGCTGCACATGCTACCTTGATGTCAAAATTTCAAAAAGTCACACAATGCTTTGGAATGCATGGAGAAAAATGGTATTGATAAATAGAGATTTGTTTAAAATCGTTTTTGTGGGAATTTATGGCAAATGTGAGGAGACAGGAGGTTTGAAGCACTAGTGTGTATTATTTTTTTTTCATGTGATACAAACAGTAGCAGCTGCTTGATGGGCACAGCCAGATGGTGACGGTCATTTCAGTTTTTATCCTTCAATTTTCTTCTCTTTCCGCAGGAGAGAACACGATGCATTCTCAGCACTTGTTGAAATTATTGATTAGTTTCCCCCTGAGAGGGCCAACCATATCATGACGTCTGTTCGATTGAAATGGTTCCTCAATATTGAGACCACAAATTGGATTTGATTTCTGTCTTCAGTTTATCTTCAAGTGATGGCACTCTGTCAGAGATTTCTAGATTCCTCTAACACACTCCAAGGAGGAGTCGCATCAACCAGGATTCTAACCGACCGTAATTCTGCTGGGATGGAAATATATTTTTCACGGTACTTTAACCCTTTCAGGGACAGCGATTACGACAGTGGACAGCTTATCAGGTTACAGGTTATCATTATTGGTGCATGAGAGGGGTTAATACTCAAATCTTCATGATGAAGAGCATCACTCGTGTCACTCAAATCTGTTGCATCTCAGGCTGACACTGAAAGCGACTGCAGCTGGCAAGAGCATCTGGCTTTGGCGGTTGTTATGAACATACGGGGCCCAATTTTCGGAGACAGGTGCATGTGTAGTCAGCCCAAAAACTGGCTGGTGCATTTTCATTTTTGGTTTTGGGTGGAAGGTGAGCGTGATGATCCCAAATTGAGATCATCATGCAGTTCCTTATAAACATACTTGGCACGTGGTGATCTATCAAGATACGTATCAAATCATCTTTAATTGGAGAGACGCACACCTCTGCCTACTAGAAGGGATTTTTTCCCTAATGGTAAGGACAAAGAGCATATTAGTACAGGGACCTTGAGGTGGACATCTCGGATATAGAATATACTAATATATATAGAGTACTAGCAAGCTGACATCACAACACCTGCTGAATCTGCTTTTCGAGTGAGGGAAAACAACTTCATCCTGGGCTTTGGTCACTCATGTCTGTTGTCAAGACATTCTTTTCTGTGATTCGGAGTGACAGATGGTGAGGGACGGGAAAATGAAGAAGGCAAGGAGAATGATGTGCTGTATGCTTGCCAAAACTTCAGCCAAGTGTCTCCCAACCATGAATCAATTTACATTGACCACGAGTAGTGTGCTTTAGTTAATAAATTTAATGAACGATTTCAAAGCAATGAGCAGTCAATTTGATCTCGACACTCATTGGATAATTCTTTAGGTACGCCTGAGCATTGTAATAACAACTGCACTCCACCATCCTAAAAGGTGCTTCACGTATTTTTCTGCAAATCAGACTCCCTCAACAATAACATGATATAACAATATCATGTTATCTTTGCGCAGGGAAATTCATATGATGCAACTCTTATACTGGGTCTCAAAAGATAAGCAGGTGTACCTAATGAATTGGCCTGTAAGTGAACTGTAGCTGTGTGTACTATACTGCTGTCACAACTGAACTGCTTGTGGCTCGCTGTTGGGATGACTGATTTTTTTTGGGGGTCTTATTGAATTTAATCTACATAAATGAATAACATTTCATCATCAAGTACCAATATGAATGTAAATAATAAGTAGAAGGTTGTCTTGGCCGGCTGATTTCAACAGATGCTGAAAATGCAGCTCGCACTTGTTTTGTGCAAATATCGTCCAAAGTCAAAGCACATACTGACACTTTGATAAAGACTCTAGTTTTGAAGCTAGTTATGCAGCCAAATCACCTTTTTGTCTACCGGATGCATCTATCCATCCATTATCTGGACCGCTTATCCTCACAATAGGTATAAGAGTCTGCACACCCCAATTCAAAAACAAATTTTGGGAATAAATAAGACCAAAATAAATCATTCCAAAACATTTTCTACCATTCATGAGCTTATGAGTTGTACAACACAATACATGTTTTTTCTTCAAGAGGGGAAGTTAAAATAAACAACTGTTAGGAGATTGTACAAGTGGGCACACCCAACTGGGACCTGGCTACGTTGACAATGAACCGACCACATTCACACACATGTTAAATGGGAGTCAGCTCTCACCTGCCACAGTGCCATCATTATAAGTGCTTCTGATTAACTCAAAATTCATTTCAGCTATTTTTGGCTTTTCTGGGTTTGTAGCAGAAGCCTCAATGTTTTATGCTGACACACAATTCAAAGTAGTAGTGATCGGACGAAAACTTTACACAGCACAAAATCAGGCTCATACTCAAAAGAAAAAAAAAGACTTCCGCTAGACAGCAAAAAGCAAAAAAAGTCAGGAAGAGCCGAATAGAACAGCTGAAGTTTATTCGGTCTTCATGGGACAATGTGGTAGGTGTGAGCTGATTCCAGTTTAACATGAATTTGAATGTGATTGGTTCATTCGGAACACAGCCACATCCTGGTTATAATGTGCACACATTATTTCATTGTTTTACTTATCCTCTCCAAAATTATTTTTAATTTATTCATTCAATTGTGATGTTCAGGTTATAGGTCACATTAATGGTGGGAAATGATTCAAAATAATGTATCTTGGTCTCATATGCATCACAAAATCCTAGTATTTCAACAGAAGTTGGGAGATTTTTTTTTTAGATCCACTGTGTTTCAAATACCACCACCACCAAACTATCTGACGTTAGCATGAAAGTTAGGGTGACTATATTTTACACACCCTCATCAATGCAATGCAGCACGGGGGTATTGTGTGAGGCTTCCCTACAACGGGCGTCCCTGGATGGCCTTCACACAATGCATCAACTATTGTTGGCAGCAATTTGTCTCTCATCAGTTCTCTTTCTGCATGGTTGACCTATGGTGTGTAAGCGTGAAAGAGGCCCTCTAATTCGGCAATGAGCTTGCAACTTCAGAGTGGAACCTCCACGGCATGATAGAGACAATGAACACAGTGTGTTGGCTCTGTGTTGCCCCGCATGTGAACTAACTCTTTGTAAAAGGAGGATCCAGCGTTGTGCTGTCTTTGTGTAGAATGACTATTAGCACATGTTATATTTCAAAATGAACAAAAAAAGCGCTAAAATCATTGTAAAGAAGAAGCAGAATTGTGTTCTTACCTGGGCTGGGAGCCCCTCCCTGTGCCTCCATGCGGCTCAACCAAGAGAGTCTTGCTGTTCACCACTCCAGCATCCGACAGTAGAGGAGACCGGCGGGGAGGGAAGAAGGGAGAAGCAAGTGTGTGTGTGTGTGTGTGTGTGTGTGTGTATTAGCACATGTTATATTTCAAAATGAACAAAAAAAGCGCTAAAATCATTGTAAAGAAGAAGCAGAATTGTGTTCTTACCTGGGCTGGGAGCCCCTCCCTGTGCCTCCATGCGGCTCAACCAAGAGAGTCTTGCTGTTCACCACTCCAGCATCCGACAGTAGAGGAGACCGGCGGGGAGGGAAGAAGGGAGAAGCAAGCGTGTGTGCGTGTGTGTGTGTGTGTGTGTGTGTTTGTGTGT
>NW_017806164.1:75884-97100 GCF_001891065.2 Hippocampus comes
TGTGTGTGTGTGTGTGTGTGTGTGTGTGTGTGTGGGCGCTAGCACGGAGAGGGAGGAGAGGGTGGATGGTTTAACCTGAGCAAAATCTCAGCTCCCCGTGCATAGACCCTTCTCTTTTTTTTTGCCCTATGTTGTCACAAATTTCCCAAACAGGTGTAGTTGCGCGCTCGGTCCACATGCCAAGAATTTCCATCAGAGCCTCAGACAGTGGGTCCACCGCAGAGGGGTGAAGTCGGGGTCCGGGAACAGCCACATCACTGCAAATTCCTAAACTCACAGGTTTAGTAAGCACGGCATTGTGAGGCTTTGCTTGACATGTTTTGAATCCACTGAGAGTCGGAGAAGAGAGAGAGAGAGAAAGAGAACGGAAGGGAGGGTGTAGCTTGGCTCCCTGCCCAGACAAGGAGAGTGAGGCTATGGGGGTGTCAGGGTGGGCTCTACTGGTGTCTGTATGGATATTAATGTGCTTGTCAAGGAAGTTCATAAAGGGGCATGTCGTCCAAAAATTCAGAGCTCCAAGTTTTAGTCAAAGATGAATAGTCAAGTATACCTGCAGCAGAATGGATAATGTAGCGTCTAATGTGTGACGTAATCATCAGTTGTTTGCTTTCAACGATTTAAATATAAACACGTTTTTTTATTCGATAATGAATATGGAAATAAATAACACACTGCCCTTTGTAATTTGATGTAGCACCCCAAAGCCACACCTTCGATGAACAAACGCTCTGAGGGAATTTACTGGTCGAGGTTTCCCTCTTGTGGTCAGAAGGTGAGGTTGCAGGTTGACCATTTAGGCGAGAAAGACTTAAGGCACTGGGTGACAAAAAACCAAAACAAAAACACACACAACATCCATAGAAAATTGTACTCTAGCTTAGCATGTGTACGAATATGATATTGTGTATAATTTTGAAATAGTTATTCATACAACAGTGGGCAGAAGAAGTGCAGTGTAATTTGGAGAGGAGGCAAAGTTGTCTGGTTAAAATAAAACTCCTTAAGTAAAAGTAAATAATAGACACTCTGAAATATATGGAAGCGTTGCGTCACGTTTTTTCCTCTGCAGCTTATCCTCCAGACAAGCAAAATTCCACTGGTTAGCTGTAATAAGACTTTTGGTAGTAAGAAGAGTTGATTCCGATTGGATTCATCTACAGCTATGTGACAATTTGTTT
The DNA here is from genome assembly GCF_001891065.2 of Hippocampus comes. Lineage (NCBI taxonomy): Eukaryota > Metazoa > Chordata > Actinopteri > Syngnathiformes > Syngnathidae > Hippocampus > Hippocampus comes. The sequence goes on from NW_017806164.1 coordinate 77,063, forward strand.
GTGCAGTCAAAATTGAGACAGTTCTGTGAGAGGTGTGTGCAGCAGCTGTAACCATGGGCATATCGTTGTAAATTCTATTCCATTATATGTTTGTTTGTTTGTTTAATTTTCAAAGCTTGTAACTATTCCAACTTCGGGTTTTATTGCATACATACACAAGGAGGGTTCCATGATTGTTTTTGTCTTCCGGGGCTGAAAGGCGGCTTGATCCATAAAATTTATGCGGAGAAAAGAATTTATAGATATTATTTAGACAATATCAAATAATATGCTGGAGGGGTTAACTGGTGCTACACAGATTTCTGACTGGGCTATAACCCTCCCTCGCCCCGGTGCAGCACCATCCTGTACATACACATTTACTTATTTTGACATGATAGAGAAAAACCAAAAGCAATTTTGGATTCTGCATTCAAAAATTAGCTAAAAACAACTGTCAGACCTAACTCAACATGAAATATGTTCCCCGGTGTAATTTGTAGTGCGGAAAACCAGTTCAGAAAATCGATGGATGGATGGATGTGCGCGTCAAAATGTATCATGATTCCGTTGCTCATTTGTTTGACTTACGGTAATTTGGGTGCGTTGTTTCGTGGGCGGTGCCATTTTAAACCACCTGTCTGTTACCATCAGTACAGTACTGCGGTATGGTATGTCATTTCGTTGAGGGAGGCGAGAGTGAAACATCAGTTTTAATTACTTTCTGTTTCTGGGTCTTAAAATAAAGTTGTTAAAACCCTGGAATTGTGTTAGCATTTTCATGTTTTCATTCCAAGTTGTTATTCAACCTCCCTAGAATTTTTAAATTTGCTGTTTGGGTTTTATTTTTAGTTAAATTTGTTGTTTCTGTATGTACGTTACAATTTGTTAATAAAAGAAAGCGAGAGAAAAAAAACGTATTTTTGTGTTACCTCAGTATACCCAGAATCCCTTTGAAGTACTGTACACACAAATACTATGACACTAAGCACTCTGAATTATCATTTACGTCCATACTATATTGTTTTAGCGACTCTCTGTACGGCGATTTCAACTGCTGTTAAATTTTACCCTCCCCAGTTGCCGTACCGAGCATAAACATTGTCACGCAGCTGTTGCTGTCGTTTTACGTTACTTATAGATCTCACGTTTAGGCTTCCTTCGAAAGGTAAAGTCGTGTTGGTCAATTATTGACAGCATATAGCATCATGGAGCCGCTCATAAAAATCAATCCAGGTCGGTTCAACGTGAAAATGAGTGTCGACGCCATCGCTGTCGTAATATGTTAGCAAATGCCGCTACTTTCTTTTTCTCTCCATGCAGGAGCAACAAAATGGGACATTCGTCAAAAGATTTGGGACTACATCGAAGACAAGAATCTGGCTAATTTCCCAAGGCCAGTTCACAACAGAATCCCGAATTTTAAGGCAAGTTGAAACCAATTCCACTTAATAGTTTTAAGAACCAACGTGTCACCCGTGAATCAACGTTTTCATATACTGTATGTGTGCAACAAAACTGACTTCTACTGTTCGGTAGGTGTCAGAGAAGTTGTGGAATTCTTCATATAAACGAAACATTTTCTTCTTTTAGTGGCTCGTGTGAGTGGATTTCCATGTATGGTGACCGTCTGTCAGACAAGTCATCGCTCATCAATCCATTTGACAGCTGCCTGTCGGTAGCTGTCATTTAAGTTTACAGATATCGATGCTGTACAGCACTGTATTACAAATATCTCGTTAAATTCTTAGATTACTTTGAAACAGTTGATGTCATGTGTAAAGAGGAGAAATGGGTCGTGATTTTCTATGTTTCTACAAGCAACACGAAATCAATACTTGAGCAACTTCTATTATTTGAGATGGGACATTCTTTTGGGCTACAGTATATCCTTAAGTAGTGACACCAGTGCATCAGATCAACACAGCAATGTTTGCCACAGTATTTTCTCCTGTCTTTTTATTTACTGGCTAGGATGCAGTTCAGGCATGCACCAGGCTCACAGTCCTGCAGGAGTTCAAGTCCAGCCAGACAATCAAAATAAATCCAGACAGACCTCAGCAGCATGCTCGCTTTGTCACACTGGAAGTAAGTTTTACATTTTCATAAAGCTACCCTACAATTTGCTGTTTTCCTCCCAGGGGGCTTTGACTGCCTGCCCTAAAGTGTCTGAGCTGGAAGCATTTTCCCAGACAGCTGAGGTCAAGGTGGATCCCGATAAACCTCTTGAGGGGGCTCGACTAGCAGTGCTACAGGTGGACACACACACCAAGAGCCCGAAATTACCACCACAGGCTGTTCGGGACATTAATTATGCCTTCATTCCTGTTGACCTCAGGTTTGGTCACATTCAGAATGATGCCTGTGAATATTCGTCCACATCCAAGGTCATTTCATTCTTGGGTCATTGAGTCGATCGCAACTCAACTGTTCTGGTTGTCTTAGAAGATGTTTCGGCCTTTCATCAGCGCAGGTTTTTATCAGTTCATGCAATAAGGCATAGTTCGGACAGCACTAGCCTGAGTTGGTGTAGAAAAAAAAAAACTTCAAATATTTATGGTCCAAGCTGGAGGCCCATCCCAATCACAAATGTGATCATTCTTTTGAAATGCAAAACGACAGACGTTAAATGTCCTGAAGAGAGTCCGCTGTCCGTCAACAGGAGTTGTTGGATGGAACTCCGTCATTAATAAAGTAATTATATTAAACACAGTCTCCTTTGGCTGATGAGGCAGATCCCCAGCCCTTTTTTTTATACAGTTAAGTGGAGTATTATTGAATGTACACGGCCCTGTGAGTGTGTCAGTATCGATCGGATGGAATGGAGCATGCACATACTTTATTGACAGCCGAAGGTCAGATTCAGCAGACATGGTCACACATTCCTGCAGGTAGAAGGCGATCACTCTTTTTCATAATTATGAAGCCTTAGTTTATATACTTGATTATTTATTTTTGTCATTCAAATTTGGTAGTCTTGTGAACAAAACTCTTCAAATTCACAAGGCATTTTTGTAGTCACTTTACAGGCTCTGTATAACATTCTTGTCACACAAGTGTGAATAGAACAAAACCTCAGACAACAAATGAAATGTTCGGTGATGCTCGAGTCACACCGTTGCTTCGCATACTGTAACTTATTCGGTCATGTTCTCCTCTTGTAGTGACTGGTCCTTTGTTTGAAATATGTATTGCCAAAAACTCAAACAAAAAGAACACGTTTACTGTAGAAAATTTGCCGATTAAAAAACAAACAAACAAGAAAAAACAGATATTTACCTGCAAATTAGAAGTTCGATGAATTTCCTGATGATAGGTCACTCTAACTCAGTCGCATTGTAACATTTTCTCTAACCTGTTCATTGTGAGGTCCAAATAATGTTCGATTTGAATTTTATTTATTTTTTTTGTAACAGGCCCACAAAACTTTATTGGTCCCAACTCCTCGTCTTCGTTCTGGCCTTTTTAACAAGATCGTTCCCCCACCGGGGGCCAACAAAGAACAGCTGCGTATATGCTCTTCCTCTCAGGTTTGAGTCTCCGATGTTACATTTTCACGCAATTTACCTCATTATCGCTCCATCACGCCAACACTGAACCCAAGTGTTTCCCAACTGCAGGGCGTGAAAGAGTTCAGCGTGCCAATCGATCTGGATGCCAAAGTCAAGGTTGACCTCGTGGTTGTTGGCTCTGTGGCCGTGTCAGAGAAAGGTGAGGAACTATTTGTTTGTTTGTTTTTTTCCTAATTGCTCTGCAAAAGAAGCAAGCATAATTCTCGGGAAGTATCACATTTTTAGTAGGTGTGCACTAAACATGTAACTGAAAGCTTGACTCTCAAATGAAATGTTTGGCATTCCGATGCCTTACTCAGTGCGCTCAACTCACTGTTGACGTGATTTGCTCCAAGTTGTATCTTGATACCTTTGCAATGGGGAAACCCCAAATGAAACGTTTCAATGGAGTTAAGGAGAAATATTAGCTTTTTAATTTATAGCAATCATGTGGCCACGGCATCGTCACTGTACACTGGAGCGCCAACTAAAGACAAAGACATTTGAGTAAGAACAGACGTAAGAGTTGATGCAAAATTGTTTGATCAGATGAAGTTAGCTCCTCGTGGCTTCTGCATGCTTTCTTGCGGTACATTGTTTTGCTCTTTGGGTTAAGCAGACTGATATACGGTAACTTTGACGAAACAGACGTTTGTAATAATGCACACAAATCCCAAATGGCTCGACGTGGAGAAAGCCACATGGTTTTCATTGAAGCAATAGTTAGTTGCATGCACGTTAGCTGAGGCCCCAGTGGACTGCAATTTATTCCAAGATATTTTCATTATTCTAACTGCCTTACAGCCTCACCTTGTTAAGTAATTCTGATACGATTACCGGTAGCTGTTTTTTTTCCTCTTCTTCAAAAATTTTCCGTTAAAAATTTGGAAGTTGAGTTTTCTAGTCATTGTCATTTTAGTTGTATGTTAATGTCTACAGACAACAAATAGGAGTTTCATTTGTGATCATGTGCGTGACTCAATCATTTGTTAGCATTAAGCTAAGTAAACTTAAGACAGCTTGTATCTTTAGTATCCACTATATATATATTTTAATGCTACCCACTCAGCCGAAGTTGTCAGAATGATGAGCTCTTGCTGTGTTGGTGACATTAACTACTGCTGTCTGCTCACTGGTGGCAATATCCAACAAGAAATGATAAAAAACAAACATGATAATGTTAGCTTAAACTATTGCTGGGCCTTGTGCTTCCTCTTTAAGCTTCTGCATTCGCTTTTTTGCCGCAATAAATCTCTTATCAAATAAAATAAATGTCAGTATAATGTGGGAATTCTCTTAAACATGAATACCTTTTGTTGTTGTTCTAAGCAGATACAGAAAGCAGATAAGGTATAACTAATGCTTGAAAGCTGTCCTGTTACACTTAGCTCCTTTTTGGAGTGATACCAGCGTTGTTTTGTACTCCAGCAGTGAGGCTGGCCCTAAAGCGTAGGCTGTTGGAGTAATTTGGCCGTGTGTCTCTGTCCCATCGCGCAAAATAGCCTTTAAAGTCTTCATCTGCCTCTTCCAGGTTTCCGTATCGGAAAAGGAGAGGGCTTTGCTGACTTGGAGTATGCAATGATGGCCTCAATGGGAGCTGTGGACGAATCCACTGTAGTGGTCACAGTTGTCCACGACTGTCAAGTGAGTTTCTTTCATCTTTGAAATAACTATGGAAATGTTTCAGTGGAGCTCAATTTTTATCTCGTTATAGAGTTACCATAATCACAAGCTACAAGTTAGAAACTGTCGGTGTACCGAATCTTATGGCTCAATGTCATACAAGTAAAATGCTTTCACTCCTTTTTGTTGAATTGGATTGACATGTTTAACGTAATGCTTCCTGGCTTCTTTAAAATGATTTGATACCGTATTTTCTGTACTATAAGGCGCACCTAAAAGCATTCGATTTGCTCAAAAGTCGACAGTGCGCCTTATAATCCGATGTGCCTTATATGTATGGATCAATATTCGGATTTCTTGGATGTGGCATTTTAAATGTTCTGGAAAGTGCTTTGTTACAGCTGCAGCGTATGTGAAGGCTCTAAATAAATAAAGCTGTATTGTATTGTATTCCTTTTAGGGTGCCTCCATCTAGCGGATGCAAAACGCAACCGCAGTCAGTATTGGAGCTTCTATTCTATGGGCCTTATAATGGGATGCGCCCTTTTTATGAAAATAGTTTTAAAATCGGCCATTCATTGAAGGTGCGCCTTATACTCCGTAGCGCCGTATAGTGCGGGAAATACAGTAATTTAATTTGTAAACTTAGAAAATAGCATCAACTGTGAATGAATACTTATCTCAGTGGATCTGGTTCTTGAGGTGGTGGATATTCCAGAAGAGCTCATGGAAAGACACGACTTGACAGTGGACTACATACTCACACCAAGCAGAGTCATTAAGACCGACTGCCCCTCTCCGAAGCCACAAGGAATCATTTGGACTAAGGTAAAGTGAAAATTTGTCTCAAATCTCAGCTTCAGTGCCAATTTGTACAAGTTGCACACTTTTGCAATATTAAAGTTAAACATCCATAAAAATGTATAAACGTTACAGACTTTTGTAATTAGGATGCTAAACCGAAAGGATGAGGAAAACTCCCCATCAGAGGTTAAGATGAAACTTTATGAAGCAACATTTATCAGAGATTAAGCAATTCAATTTTAAGGCGGTTATTATTCAATATTGTGTTCTCAATCTAGCTTCAGAAGCAGTTTTTCCTGAGGCTCATTTAGTCACCTACGGTAACTGATCACCGCTGCCCTCTAGCAGGTTTATTGTCTCTCTGCATCTTGCCAAAAATAATACATAAAAAAAATAACAACACAAGAAACGTGTGTTATCTGCAATTCTAACAGTTTATAAGATATTAATTGGTAAGAGTTTGAGCAAAATGTTGAAGTGTGCTTGTAGGAATGTGTCCATTGATCTGGAAGACCCTTTGTTAGTTCAGAGGTCACTGATTTTGGACTTAGGAGAGGCTCTTGGTCACAATATCAAATGGTGTTCATTCGAAAGGCGGATGATGGAGTGAGGGAAAAATTCATCTCAGCATAGATTCATAGATGTTGGTGGTGTGTCTCAATATTTTGAACATGTGCATTGTCAGAAGAAAATGTACTGTTGGGGTCCATTTTTGTTCTCCAAGGAACAGCTTTTTGTGGTGTCCCCTACAGGGTTCACAATTTAGTAAGTTTCCGTGGGAAAAAAATGCACAAAATGATGTCTTGCACTTAATGTTGGTTTGCTATTCAGCAGTTTTATGCCGTCCTGGAATCTGAATTTAAGTATGTGTTTTGCATGTATTTTGTCCATATTTAAAATAATTTTATTTTTTGTCACAAATCTGGTCTGGAAGTGCGCGGACCTGTGCGCTGATGAAAATTTGTGGCCCTCTCCCTCCTACAAATTGCCCATCCATGTTGCACAGTACACACTTTGGACTTAGTTGTCCATGAACATTTCGGAGGTATGGCAGCTGATTTGGCCTTTGATAGTTTGTCTCACGTCAGATATGATAACGGCATTTGTCTAAAACATTTTGTGTGCAAACCTCTGGGCTCCTCAAGATATTTGGAAGTAAACAGAACCCGCCGACCTCACTGGCAGGAAGGCCACGTGTGATCATCAAAGCGTTGTCTGCGCCGGCTCGGCAGGGGCTGCTGGGGGTCGAGGATGTTGTCAGGTCAAACAGGCCACTGTAAAAACAATAGCCTCGTAGATTCTTGTCTGGACTGGTCAGCATCAAAGGCCGCCAAACACACGCCTAAGATGCAACAAATCAAGACGGCCGTCTTATTTTTAACTGCTTGGGAAGTGAGATGTCCTGCTCCTATAAACAGACGCAGACCCGCTAACTGTTACGGATTGTCTGTATTTTGTTACAGATATCACTGAATGCGACCTCGTTAAGCCCATAACGTTCAATGTTGTTGGGGGGTGGGGTGGTTGGTAACATTGCACAAACAGGTTCAAAACAAACAAGAGTACTTAATTGTATGTTGCGTGTTTGATAACACACCACAAATGTGACGTTCTTCTGCCGGTGGCTCCGGTGACGTAGTGCATCGCTGCTCACTCATGGGCAGCGCAGGCTAGCAGACTAATTCAACATGAGGCGAAAGCTAACGTCATGATACTTGTTGGAATATGCCAAATGGCCCATGGCTCATTGAGGCCTAGCTAATGGTGAGTGATATTTAGAAGCATTTGTCTTTATTTTGGTCCTTGAAAACATGTCTCAATCAAAATAGCTAGTCGCACTAAAAAGTTTGCAAAATGTTGCCTTTGTTTAAAAAACAAAAAAAAAGTGTTTGTGTATGTGTGAGCGATGTGCATTGTTAGATGTCGCTGTTCAGTAAATATTTTAATTATTTTGTGATTAGTTTATTCTTTGAACAATTATTTTTAATTTATGCAATTACCGTGCCTTGATTTTAGTGACATTAGTACACAGTCATAGCCACTAATGCAATTATAAGAATAATTTGGTGCGATAGACATGTAAACATCTAAAATATTTATATATGTATGCTCCGCAAACAGTCCGGCTGTAATGTTCCTGAAACAGCTTTTAAAATATAGCAAGAAAATTACAGAAACTCTTCAGGAAGTAAATATCTCTATACTGTGGGTTTGCAGCTCTGTGGGCGTAATTCTTATCATAAACCAGATGAAATGGCAGGCATTAATTGGTCACTTTTCTTTCATTTCATGAACTTGCTGACGTGCTGCTTTGGCTCAAATGGTTCAATTCTCAAACTAATGGTATGCCAGCTCCCTTTAGTGATATGCAAATTAATCCCTGCCAGAGTACAGTTGCATTATATTTTTCAAAGTTTAATACGTTTGCAATTTAAAACCCAGCCGCTGGGGGGCAGTGCCCTCCCCTGGGGGTGCACTGTTCCCCAGTGCCGGTCCCAAGCCCGGGGAATTGGGGAGGGTTGCGTCAGGAATGGCATCCGGCGTAAAACTTTTGCCAAGACGACCATGCGAGTTGGTAGGACGGTTTACAGGGGCGGATGGAAATTACTGACTCGCTGTGGCGACCCCTGAATAGGGACGTGCCGAAAGGAGAAGAAGAATACGTTTGCAATTTAACTTTTTAGAACAGTTTTAAAAAAATATTTTCTTACAATTTTTAACTGATGTGCAGTAAAATTTATTGGAATTATTAATTACACCTTTTTAAAAAAATTTCCGATGTTTAAACACAGTTTTAATGTTTAAACGCCTCGTAAAGTTATAGTGACATAGAATTCATTATGTGTAGTTTTTAGGAATAAAACGTCTCATTTTGGAATACTTAGGCTTACTACATGTCTTTATTTTAATGTTGGTAATGAATGATAGTGGTACAGAAGCATTTTTGTAGGCGGTACTTGGTATAAAAAGTCTGAGAACCACTGATTCATAATGTTGCATGTACAATAATGTTCGCACCCTCTTTCAGTTTGACTGAGATTGGCCAGTTTTATGTCCTCAGCTGGACACAGAAAAGCTGCAGAAGATCCCCATCCTGAAGAAGCTCCTGGCTCTGGAGGAACAGGCGGGGAAGGACGTCACACTGGGAGCGGGGCCTCCCCTAGCTGAGCCTCTTTCGCAAACCGGTCCCCCCAAAAAGCAAAGCAGGCGCAGGCCGAGGCAGAAAGCAGCCCGTCAGGATGTCCAAGAAGAGTCCAAGGAGGACCAACGTGTCGAGCCACAAGCAAACGCCGGACAGCGTCCTGCTCGCGTAAGGAAAGAAAGTAGAGGAAGTGAGGGAGAGGGTGTCGAAAAGAGGAGAAAGAAGGGACGAAGTGGAAGGAATCTGAAGGAGAAGAGTCCAGAAGAGACTGGAGGTGAAGTTCTGACCCACAGTAAGATCCCTCCCGGTGTGACCACAGTGTATCTGGGTGGGATCCCCACGGGGCTGCGCGTTAGCGAGCTGAAGACATCCCTGCGGGAGAGAGAGGCAGCGCCGTTGCGGCTCACCTGGCAGGGAGCTCAGCACCGCGCCTTCTTGGACTACAGCAACCCAGAGGCTGCCGAGAAGGCTTTGGAGGCTCTGCAGGGGCTCAGCCTGAATGGTCACAGTGTGCAGGCCGAGCTGGCCAAGAGCCAACGGCGCAGCAAGAGGCCCGGCCAGTCCAATCGGAAAGCGAGACCAGCAGCGGCTCCGGCGTCTGACAAAGAAGAGGTGGATTCCAAAAATGAAGCCCATGAGCAAACTGAGTAGTCAGAAGAGTAATTGCACTAACCTTGGAATGCCTTATAACGCTTTTGGTTTGACTTTATCGTTCAGGGTTGATTACAGTTGAGTCACAATTTTATATTAAGCAATATCTAAATAAAATATGCAACAAAAGCACATCTAAACGTGAAGATTCTCTCTCTCTCTCTCTCTCTCTCTCTCTCTCTCTCTCTCTCTCTCTCTCTCTCTCTCTCTCTCTCTCTCTCTGTTTTTTCCTTTTTTGAAGCGAAATGATTCAAATGCACAGAAAAAGCTAGTGGCTGTCTTGGCCGCCTCACAATTTCTACCTACACAATTGCCGAACAGTTGCAAACAGCACCACCAGGTGGCCAAACTACGAATTCAGCGCTTCTCTTCACTGTTTTTCTCTTGACTGACATTGGCACGATTGGCCAGCCTCAAATCAGCCTTTACAAAGATAAACATGCTCAATTTGGATTGAGAACAGAATTAATTTTCATCATTAATTTAATATTGAAAATATTCACAACCTTTTTGGTTCTAATTTACTCTTCACAAAACCACTCTGTCATATATGCTCTGTACATCACTGCAAAAATACAACCCTTTTTATTTATTTTGATCAGATTTAGCAGCATGCCTACTAGTGTGTCATTATTAAAATTGTCACATTTATTGAATGGATAAATGCAGTACTGTTTACAGTATGTGCAAGGTACAAATCCAATTCAAATGAAATGAGATTGCAAGGAAGACTGAGAAAGTTGAGAGTTGAGTTTGTATACCCCACATTAACGCACCAAAATGGATAAGTTGACCACAGCGCATCCTGCCGTGAGTGATTTATTTAAACATAATTGACTATTACCCAGAGTTCATAATTCATCCAATAAATTGAACCACAAATAGTTGGTTAACACTGACTTTTTCTGTCATGTCTATCAGAATGCTAGCCTTCACTTGGATGAATTAGATCACCTTTTCCCAATGGAATGTAACGCTAGGATTTTGTGGAGACCAGATATCCTTTGTTCCTTTTTCTTTCTTTTTTTAATATCTGTCATATTTTGACAAGTACAGGTAGTCCTTATATAAAAGGCCTTGGCAGCCAAAACTTACTGAGTTTTCTTGATGTGAAAGCTTTACTTGGTTACAATGCAACGCCTTCAAATAAACGAATGTTACATTGAAAAGTAAAATTTGCTGTTTGAGCAACTTGTAGTTTTCATTTGTAGTCCTATTTCCTTGCTGCGTTGAATTGCAAACAGCTGAGAGGTCAGTAGTACAACAATTTTAACACGCATGCCACATCTGCCCTTCATCACACGATCACGTCACCTCCATGTTCCTGGACAAATTGTACCTGCTTTCTGCCTTCATTGTGTACAGTGCTCCACACGCACACACCCAGCAAGTCATGTCAGTCTGCACCCGGCAGCCTTCTTCGGGCTTTTTATGGAACTGGCATGCAGGGCCTGCAGGTCGAGGGAGCAGCTGTGGTTAGTCATCTCACTCCCGTTGCCGTGCCACACCTCGGCCAGTGTCATCAGTTTCAATGAGAGATTCCACTGCTGCTCGGCCATGTGTGCTCCATAATGTATAGCCATGTGTTTAGGTGCACTGCTTTTATAGTTCAGGGTGCGATGTGCATGTACGGTGACTAGCACTGATTGGCTAGCTGCACACTAAAGTGAGCATGAACGTACTCGATGTAAATTATTTCGACTGTTTTGCCCTTTTATATAGAATTGCACATTGAATCTCTCTTTTCTATCGCGCGGCACCTGCTATTTTGTTTAAAAAAAAGTTATCTTAATATGAAAGAAATGCATTTTAAACCGTGGCTTAATCCCCGCCAATTAAAACAGTCGGGTGTTGTTTTTCAGGTCAGCTTGCAATTTGGAATCACCTCGTTTTTGTGGGGCCACGTCATCTACAAATTGGACGAGATACATAAATTCCTACAAAGTAAAAAAAAAGTATTTTATGAGTTCATTGTTCCGTTTTGATTGACACTGTCGGGACGTTTGAAAACGTGGTTGGAGATTACCGTTGAACAAAACTACACTCATGTTTTCTATTTTGGTTTCCCCGTTTTGTCAAATAACCGAGACAAAATATTAGAAACATTGCACACTGTAAACCACTATCACGAAGTATTTTAATTCAAGCCATTTCCGAGATTATCAGTCCCCAAAAAAATTGAATATTTGTTATCAATTAAGAGAATACTTTTTGATGCAGATTTAGAATTTGATTATATGCGTGTGTGGTGAAACGAGTATCGGTCCGTTTTACCATACAATGAACCGAGCTTTCTTAATGTGTTTGTGAATGGGTTTCATGTAAAACGCATGTTTTTTTTAACTGTACCTAATCAAATATGGTAGTGTTATTATAATTATTTTTACAATACATTATGATTTAAACAGGGCTCTTAGCATCCATGTCGCCATAGAATATGTGTCTCAGTAATTGTAGTTCACATGGCAATATAATTTAAAGCTTTTTTTACATTGAGATTGCATTTTGAGGGTTTAAATTGAAATTATATCTGACAGTTTTTCTTGCCCCCTTCAATAAATTCGACTGACATTGATTTAAGGTCCAATGTGACATTTCGAATTAATTTGCTTTTCTGTTAAAATCATGTTATAAACCGAAAAGTTAAATCCCGTGACAATTGTCGATCAAATCGAATTTCAATTTCTTAACCTGTCTTGGATTTTAAACAAACTCCAAATGTATCCCTCTTGAGAATTTAGGCATCAACAGCCCCAACAAATATTTTATTTCCTTACAGACTGTAATAAAGATGACCCTCGCTAAATTATTCAACAATATAGAACAGTATACAGTGCTGGTATTAATTCATGATCTACATATCCTAACGACAGAAACGGTGCTTACAATATATCCTCATTTTCATTTAAAAACAAATAAGCGTTCTGACAAATATTGCCAATAAAGCATCACAACTCCTTGGCCAATTCGCCTGAAATTAAAAATATGCAGGCCTTCAGAATAAATAAAAAAGTTGCGCTTACAGGCTATTCAAAAAGTGCCTTAATCATTTTTTATACATGGACACGTCAATACAATGTCCACAATTGTTCATGTCACTGGAATTCCAAATGAGTGTTATATGCCATAAAAGAGAGAGAACGCAGAAAAGAGAAGTGTGCATTTTTTTTTACAATGAGAAGAATAAAGCTCGACAGAAATGTGAAGTTGTAGTCATCCGCGCTGCAGGACTTAGTACCAAACGTCAGCAGACTTTCACCCCGCTGCTCCATGATGACGGCACGTAAAAGTTTGTATTATTATATATTATTATTATCATCATCATCATCATCATCACTACAGATGGTCGCTCTTGCGTGAGGCGGGAGAGGGGAGAAAAAAGTAGTCCGGCTTGTCTTTGAGAGTCCTTCACGTCCCCTCAGTGGTTTTCTTTTCCTTTTCGTTTCAGCTGAATCGAACCGAACCCGCATCATCACATCACGCACGGTTTGATGTCCTGGTAGGAGACCTGCTGGTGGTGGTAGTAGGAGCCGCTGCTAGGTGAGTGCATGGCCGACGACGTCATGGCGTTGAAGGAGAAGACGAACTCCTTCCGGTCACACATGCTGGGGGACTGCGAATGGTACCGAGGGATGCCTGAACACACACACACGTACACGTTTACGGCTTGCAATTGGCCTACACTTTTATTTAGACCCCTTAGTACTAACAACCCCCACCCACCCCAAGTTTTGGTCGTAAATACAATAAATTAATATAGAGTTGATTACTCACAAATAAATAAAAGTGAATTGTAATTTAATTGAAGGAATTGAAGGAGAGAGAGACAATACCTGCGTTTCATTTCCCCAATATAGAATGACGTGAGTCTCTAGTAATTATCTAAGCGATAACACACGTCCCCTGTTGTCGCCTATCGTGCGTTTTTTTTTTTTTATTAGTTGGTCAAAATAAAAGAGACTTACTTGGTATTGACCAACTTTTCCATAGGAAACATACACACATGCATTTCCCAAAGTGTAACGATATTTCACTCAAATAATTATTATAAGGTGCATAATGATGTTTTTAATAGGCCCATGGATATTTCTAGAGGGTAAAAAAGATGGAGCGTTGATTAGCATTGCTCCGAGACAAGGCAGCCCGAGTTTACCATGATTTTGTTTGTTTGTTTTTATCATCACGAATTATGAGCTTTCTCGTGACAATTTAAACTGCTTGTACTTCCAGAGTTAAATCATTTTTCTAAATAAGTTTTTGCCACCAATGGAACGCAGTACAGCCAACATTTCCACTGAACCTAAAGGCCCGCGCGTTTGGCACGAGGTCAGGGAAGCACTTCAACTTGGCCAAAAACTAATAATTATGTGGCTGGTCTTTGTTTTCATTTTTCCACGCGATCTGCTTCAATGTAAACCAGAGCGTTATTGTTGTTATTGTGGTCTTTTTCTGGATGGAAGCCTACCTTGCAAGTCCGAGGCTGTGTGGCCGTTCTGGTGCAGGTAAGGCTGCTCCAGCGAGTGCGTGGGAAGGCTGGGCTGCAGCGGGTTGGCTCCGGGGTTGCAAGGAGACAGCGGCTGCTGCTTGATGTAAGAAGCTCCGTTATTGGGACTCGGAGCCCACGCCGACGCCGGGCTGGAGTAGACCGGGTGCGGCTCCATCACGCCGCCGCTAGTGAGCAGAGGCGAGGCGGAGTTGTCGTGGTGGGGGTAGCCCCCCTCGGCGGTGTTTGCCGCGCAGCTCCCCATGTACGAGTGGCCGCCGTTGGCCGACAAGTGCGTCATAGAATGGCCGGACAGAGCCATGCCGTCCATGTTCCCCGCCAGGTGTCCGTTCATCATCCCGATCCCGCTGTCCAGGGACAAGCTGTTGGGCGGACACGACAGCCCCCCGCCGCTCCCCTGGAAGTTGTACGACTCTGGGATGTGGTTGAAGCCCAAGCCGTTCATCATGCTGTACATAGGCTTGAGCGCTTGGCACTTGCGCCGGAAGCCTCTGGGTCTCCTCCTGAACGAGCCTTCCTCGAACATGAACTCACTCGCCGGGTCGATAGTCCAGTAGTGACCCTTCCCCGGCCGGCCCAGACCCTTGGGCAGCTTGATGAAGCACTCGTTGAGGGACAAATTGTGGCGCACCGAGTTCTTCCAGCCCTGGTAGGAGCCCCTGAAGAAGGGGAAGCGGCTCTGCAGGAACTGGTAGATCTCGCTGAGGGTAAGCCGCTTGGTAGGGGAGCTCTGGATGGCCATGACGATGAGGGCGATGTAAGAGTAAGGAGGTTTCTCCGGCCGGCGGATTCCCGCGTTGGTCTTCTTGGCTTTGGCGGTGGAGGAGGTAGCGGTGTCCATCACCGCGGTCTTGTCCGGAGCAGACATGGGGCCGCTCTGGGCAGGAGTGTGCGCTTGGGGCTGCTGGACTTCTGCCGTCATTAGTTAGACTTAAAGGCGCGCTGGGTAGAAGAAGACTAAATGTCTTCCACCTCCACACCTTCTACTCGAGACGACGTCAACTCACCGGCAAAAAGCGAGCAAAAAAAAAAACAAAAAAAAAAAAAAAGAGAGAGAACTGCTTCTCAGTGCGGGGAGGTTCCTGAAAGACTGACTCGTCCAAAAGTTTTCCAGAGTGGGATAAGGAGTACAACAGGAGCTGCTTTCCACTTCACTTGCTACGTGTTGTCCTGCTGCCTTTTTTACTTATCTGTTGCCATCAGCGGGTTGGAAGCTGCATGTCTTGGCCATCCGAAAAACTGGGGCCCGCCCAGTTCCCCTCCTACTCCAGTGGTGGGCTGTAAGCATGCGTGCACATCTGGGTGCACTCACTTTTTACTTTGCATTAAAAAAAATACCTTTTTTTTTGGTCAAAAATGTTCATTCTCTCGTCCATATAGAGTCTTACATGCACTTTAATGTACAGCCAATCATGCTTAATTTTCATTGTTGTGTGCTGTAACTTTAGATTGTTTCTTTTATTATTATTTTTTTTATAGATAACTGTATTCCAGTCCAAATAAAATAGTAAAATCTTCGTCCAGGCTGTCACACAGACAGCATGTATATGCCACATACATATTGGTGTACCGCCCGTTGGAAAGCATGCATATATCGCTTACTGTCTTTAAAAGCATTTTCAAAAGAGCGTGCCCCTTCACATCCAAAACCAGCCTCCAAATGTCTATACAAAATAAGCAGGCCGTTGGGCACTGCAGGATGTTTACACAGCAAAATGTAAACATGTTCACTTCTTGAAATATAAAAAAAAAGTCAACAAAAAGCCCAGTCCGTTCAGCTAATAGTCACTGAAGTGGTGCGCCTTGCGCAGAGAAGTCGAGGGACTTTTTTTTTTTTTTTTATGCAGCCGAATATTGTTTGTGTAAGTCATAATATTTACGCAGGAGACGCCCGGGGAATGAAGTCGAAGATCTGCCGCACTGTGAGCGCAGAACTTCGGGTGGAGACCACGGAACGACTCCTTGCAGACATGCTTGGACCGTCGGAATGATCCACAAGTAAAAGTAAGTGACATCGATTCAATGTTATTCTAGTTAATTTGCCTCACGAAGAACATAATCAGGTTTGCGAACTCATTCGATCTTTTAATCTTAAAAGGGTGCACTGTCGTGAGGTTTAGTTTTCGAGTGACCTTAATGCAACAGCAGGCTATAGTGCAAGCGGATCAGTTTATAAGCTAAAACTGTTGACAGTGGCTTGCTTATTGTTCCCTGGGGAGCTCCATAGCTGCAGTCTGCAACCTTTCCCCTCACAGTGAGCTCAAATCTCCTACTGTTCCTATATAAAATTATGATAGCCACATAAAATAAAAACAGCACAATTGCGTCAATTCTTTACACCTCACACGAGTTATTGACAGTGTGGGTAAAACAAAGGATGCATGTGACAGCATCTTGCAAGACTGATATGTTCCACATATATTTTCATAATCCAAGTGCCGTTTTTGAATTCTTTGATTCATGTTCAAAAATGTGTTTGTCGGCCTGATGGTGACAAAAGGAACATATCATGTTAGTTTTGACGGCGAGCGCACGCAATGAATGTTCATATTGTTTTAACCGACGACTGCGCGGACACTGGTGTAAGATTGAGTTGGGGGGGACACATTTATCAGCGATTGGGACCACCCAGCGCGCGCCCCGCAGGGGCATGCGCGCTCCCGTCCTATCCCTGCCCCCTCCATTTAATTACCACTGATGACTTCATTCCATTAACCCCCCCCCCACCCCGACCTGCCCCCCTTAAACACCAACTCATATTCTTGCCATGTTCATGTGTGGAGATCAGTATGAGGCAACAATATCTAATTCTCCTGAAATACCAAGTGAGCACATGGGTGTTATGTTCAAATGCAGTCTACAATAAATGAACTTTCTGCATTAACAAGGATGATACACTGCTATTTTTGAACAAGCAGAATGTGTTGTTACTACCTATATATGCCACATAAAACAGCTGGATCCAAAATTCTGCTTTTACGCTGCATGACAACATTTTTAAAAATCCTTTTTTCATGTAAATTTGACTTGACTTGGTTTTATGTTGCACAATTTTCATTATTTTCCCGAGAGTCGAGAACTGTGCCAAGAACATTAACAAGCGTTTATTTTAATCGTATAAACATGTTTTATTCGTTCGAGTAAATAGAGCGAAGAAAAGAGCGTCATGGTGTCGCAAGCAGATTGGGTTCGTCATCGAGCATTCATTCGGGGTTTTTTTTTCCCTTCTTCCATGACGTCCCATCGTGAAATATTGGACAGCTTTGCATACCCAGGAAAGCAGGGCCACTTAGGTGGAGGTAGACCGCAAAGTGCACAGCCCTGACAGGCCTTTCTGACTGTCGTGTCTACCTTATTTACTGCAATGAACCCAATATAGCCCCCTCCAGCCTGTCCGGTCTGAAAACACTTCGTGTGTTTTCTTTCTGAACTCATCATTCGACCAAGAGACACACTCACTCGCTGTTTCTTCACAGTACCTGTAGGGTTTAGTTTTCTGTTTAGCCATGACTTTATATAGGGACCTTTACCAAATATCATGTCACGCTACTTTAAATGCATGCTTCTAACTCTTATCAAATGAATCGAATTTTTTTTTCGTCAAATAAGGTTAAAATGTTTCTCATGACAATTTATAAAAGCATACAACATTCCCTTCCGTAGTGCTGCTTAAGGCAGCATATGATTAACGGAGGTGCAGTAAATATAAATCAAACGTGCGTTAAGTTTTAATAAAGTTGTGTATATATTGTTCCACAGTCCTATAATAACTCATATTCAATCCAATTTATTTGTCACGGACATTTACAGTTCACCAAAGGACTGCCCATCAATAAATAAGTCAAATATAACACGAATAACAGGAAAAAAGCATGACATTAAAACACTGATTACCAAAAGGAACAAAATAAAACCACAACCTGCCAAGTGTTATATACAGAGTCGGAGTATTGCCAGACTCATTCAAAACATTTTGGGACAACTTGAAAGCTAATTCGAAGAGATAATAATTAAATGTATTTAAAAAAGTAGCGTATGCTTTCAAAATACCGCAAGTATTTATCTTTTTCCCTATAGAATATATTGTATTTTCAAAAAATGTTTTTAGAGTTCACAGTATATTGTAGCGCTCGTAACATTGTACGTAGATTGTTGTCCAGTCTGACTTTCAAAAGGCATTGCGACATTTTGAAAGTGATATAACACGAATGTTACCACCATCAATTATTATGATTTTTTTTTTCCCCAGGTTAATCAAATGAAAGACCAAAAATACCATCTAAACTCTCCGGTTATCAAAATGTCCCAATATTACATCTTTTGAAGGAAAATGGACGCTACTTATTTTAAGCATTTCAAATAAATGCTCTACTAAAATAAGAACGCAAGGTTTCATTGTCCAGATATGAAGAATTTGTCCATCTTATTTTAAGGAGGAGCGCGCGTTTGTAAAGCTTCAGTTTTTTTTTTTTTTTTGCGTCAGATGCGCCAACGTCGACGTCAAGTGTCGCCCGCAGTTCGTTGTCGCTTTAATTGAAACCAGTGTGATGTGGAGCCCTCATCACTTTCCCTGCGCTGTAGGTGGCCGTGTATATTTTCCTTGAAGTGCTGTTTATGTGAACGAGAAAGGACGGGATAGCTCGCAGACCGCTGATTGCGCGCTTTTTGGGTCGCTCCGTGAACGCCAAGTGTGCTTGATGGCCTCCACCGTGCAGTTGGGCATGCATGCATGCATGCACGCGTGCTCCTCTTTCTTTTCACGACCAAAGAGTCGTTCCTATAGGACAATAAGCACTTTTAAGAGGCCGTAAAACCAAATAGCGTCACAGGCCATAGCATTAGGTACACCTGCGATGCAACACAAGAGCGGCAGAAAACATTATTCATTGAACACGAACGTTTTTATTGTGGTTTTTGCGGTTACTGTTCATATCTGTGTGGTTTAAAACTAAACAAAAAAACAAAAACAAAAACAAAACACTCGCTGAAAATAAGCATGAATTCCTGCAGTCCAGTAAAATTGGCAGCACTCTTTTGGAAAATTTAAACCCTGCAGCTTCCATGGGGTCCATCAGACAAAGCAGATCAAGAGTCCAGAATAATTTTTGAATGCATGTCATTGAATGGCGCATATTAAAAAAATGCCCTGTAACACGGAACAAGTGCAGTATTAGGGCCTATAATTACTTAAAAGCAACGAGTTGTGATTACTAGCTGTCATCTTGTCTACATTATTGTGTGCTTTTGCCATGTTGGATTATATCTCGTCCAATGTGATATATCCACGTTGGTATTTCTCATATCGCCCTGACCAGTAAGGCAGATATGCTTACTCGCTCGCCCAGGATGCATGCGCACAATTCATCTCTTTGAATTCACACAGATGCAATGACTGCAGTCATACACATGTGTACACATGCTAGTTACTATATAGTAACTGAACGTTTAACTCTTCAACATTTGTTTAAATGACCTTGCGATAATCAACAAGTTTGATGCACTTCAACAGAAAACTTACAGAAAAGTCACGAGGAAAAACATCTATTCATTCTGATCGACTATGATGTCGTTTCATCACTATCTTCTCACAAATCATCAAAAATATTGAAAAGACAGTTCTTGGTACATGTAACATTTGTTGAATATTTTTGAATGTATGTATGTATGTATGTATGCGCGTGTGTGTGTGTGTGTGTGTGTGTGTGTGTGTGTGTGTATATATATATATATATATATATATACACACACACACACACACACACACACACACACACACACACACAC
>NW_017806164.1:100568-101514 GCF_001891065.2 Hippocampus comes
TTTTTTTTTTTTTTTGCGTCAGATGCGCCAACGTCGACGTCAAGTGTCGCCCGCAGTTCGTTGTCGCTTTAATTGAAACCAGTGTGATGTGGAGCCCTCATCACTTTCCCTGCGCTGTAGGTGGCCGTGTATATTTTCCTTGAAGTGCTGTTTATGTGAACGAGAAAGGACGGGATAGCTCGCAGACCGCTGATTGCGCGCTTTTTGGGTCGCTCCGTGAACGCCAAGTGTGCTTGATGGCCTCCACCGTGCAGTTGGGCATGCATGCATGCATGCACGCGTGCTCCTCTTTCTTTTCACGACCAAAGAGTCGTTCCTATAGGACAATAAGCACTTTTAAGAGGCCGTAAAACCAAATAGCGTCACAGGCCATAGCATTAGGTACACCTGCGATGCAACACAAGAGCGGCAGAAAACATTATTCATTGAACACGAACGTTTTTATTGTGGTTTTTGCGGTTACTGTTCATATCTGTGTGGTTTAAAACTAAACAAAAAAACAAAAACAAAAACAAAACACTCGCTGAAAATAAGCATGAATTCCTGCAGTCCAGTAAAATTGGCAGCACTCTTTTGGAAAATTTAAACCCTGCAGCTTCCATGGGGTCCATCAGACAAAGCAGATCAAGAGTCCAGAATAATTTTTGAATGCATGTCATTGAATGGCGCATATTAAAAAAATGCCCTGTAACACGGAACAAGTGCAGTATTAGGGCCTATAATTACTTAAAAGCAACGAGTTGTGATTACTAGCTGTCATCTTGTCTACATTATTGTGTGCTTTTGCCATGTTGGATTATATCTCGTCCAATGTGATATATCCACGTTGGTATTTCTCATATCGCCCTGACCAGTAAGGCAGATATGCTTACTCGCTCGCCCAGGATGCATGCGCACAATTCATCTCTTTGAATTCACACAGATGCAATGACTGCAACTCAATTTC
>NW_017806164.1:101857-127446 GCF_001891065.2 Hippocampus comes
TATACACACACACACACACACACACACACACACACACACACACACACACACACACACACACCACATTCAATATAATATAAATATACATTCAAGCTTTGTCAAGCTCTACAGTATGCGTACACACATGAACATTTCCTCTCTGAAGTGTTCCACTGTGTAGGGATAAAATATGAAAGCACCACTATGGGAATGGACATGGTAAAATACTAAAATGGAAAGGGACGAGCCTTGAGGAGTATGATATAAAAATAAAATACAAAATGTAGCAATATCATTTACAATGCATCATTGATGTCAGTCATTAAAAGAAATTAAGCTCTTTGACATTTTGTATACATGGGCAAATATTTGTGACAGAGTTGGCTGAGTAGTCCACAACACAACACAAAAATTAAAATGGATTGTTGTTATTATTATTATTAATAATATTATGTGCGCTCATGCTACGCATGCACTTTGACACGACAGACATAGGCAGCGAGAAGGATTTAGCCAGTCCAAAATTTACACAAACACCAAAAGTGTTCAAATGAGTTATCAATGGGCCAAAATTGCCCATTGTTAGTTTATCATGAAGTTGGTCCTTGAGTTTTTGTGCTGTGCAAATTGAAGTATTGCTCAAAAGTATTAAAAAAGCTGTAATAGAAATTATTTCCACACTGTGAAAACAGCTGAGTGGAGTGAAAATTTCAAGGCAACAAAAAAATGTTTTATCACCAAAAAATACAGGCTTTGCTTTCTGCAGTGCACACATAATTCTGAATGTAGACAGAAGGTAGCTGTTATAAATGAAAATTGTTTATCAGATAGCGAAGTATGTAAGTAATCAACGGCTGTTGTTTCTTTAAACCATCCGTGTTATTTCCTTTTTTTTATCAGCAATGATACTCTAAAACAAATTAATACATTTTTGTTTTACTTGTGAAAGCAGTCAGAAAATTTATATATATAGTGTATTAATCACAATTTGTTCTATTCTGGATACATGAATGAGATTTCAGTGAAATGAGATTTGACTCCTTGCCTCCTCGCTTAAGTCCCCAATTTATAATGAACGGTTGTCACAATGACATACAGTATAAATAAAAAGAAACAATACAACACGCAATTGTATACATTTTATGAATCAAAAAAGCCTTTACAAGACGCACAAATATGTTCCTGCTTGATGGACACTAAAACAGCTTCCAGAATTTTACAGAGACAATTTGTGACCCAAGAAAATCTCACCAGGCATTTCAAGAAACAGTTTGACAACGAATATTGGACATACATAAAAAAATAAAAAATAAATAAAGGCCCCTCTTTGCATAATGTTCACTCTGCTTGCTTTTCTTACAGGCACTCTGACTCTGTGACGCAGCGGGTCTGTCCCACACAATGCATGGGAGCCAGTCAGTGGTGCCGCACCCTGTGGCTGTGCACACCTCCCATGCAGGGCCGCTCCGTCATGACCTTTCTGATGCTGTCTGAGCCGTCAATAATAGGAGATGAGACATAAACCACAGTGGCGAAGGCATGAGCAGAGACTTGGTGGGCCACCTTTTCAGGTTAGTTTGCTGTGTTGCCACCCTGATGGCAACGGGATGTGGCGGACCAGACAGCAACATGGTCTCCAATGCTTGTGTTTCCAAAAAATCTTCAGCCTTAACAGGTCACCCGCTCTCTTGTTTTTTTTTTTTTTTTTCTGCTCTGAAGGGGGATTTTCCTGTGGTAAGCTGATTCGGAAAAAGCAATTAAGAATTCCCAAACACGCCACCACAATGGGAGATATCATTCTGGCAACCTGAGTTGGATATTTTTAATCCTGCACCCAACTGAAGCCACCTACATGCAAACCACAAATGAAAGCAATATGAGGGGGGGGGGGGGGGGGGGGGGTTCAAGCTAGTTTCCTGTCATGAAGCTTCTGCCATGAAGAGCTTTGGTAGCGCCCAACTTGATACTCCAGTCGCTTTGAACTGAGGGCATGTCCTCGTTGTCTGTGGGAAGGCACGGCGAGGCAGCGGTCGGAATCAGTCAGGAATGTTCTGGGACGGTAACTGGATTCAGAGTGTAATGCCCGGCTCTCCAGAGTGGAGCGCGAGGGTGGGAAATAGGCCGAGAGCATTTCCTGAGTGGAGGGGGGTCCCAGCGAAGCATCACAGGCGTGGGCATTATGTGACAGCCACCCTGCCAGGTCTCTGCCTTCCATCCCACATGAAGAGCGGCGGGGACGGAAAGAAGGCAGGGAGAGGCTGCAATTAAAACATGTGGCAGTTTCGTGTCCAACGCAAACCTGTGAATGGTGGAAAGATGAAGAACATGATGTCAAATGTAGTGACACACAAAACAACCTCAGTATTTTTCATTTTTACAGCTCCACAAATCATTTCAGAGGCACAGCGGAAACTTTTGTGAAGTAACTGCAATGAATCGCTAGGGATAATGAAAACACAATTCAGTGCAATCTCAAAGACCGAACAGGATCCTGAATGCTGGTTGACCTAATCTTAGAATCAGAGGAAATAATGGGCATCGAATTCAAGGGCTATATCGTCCTCATTATAAAAACTTGATTACCTGTCCAGGTGTTGTTTTAAAAATACATTTTAACATTCTTAAAGGGTTCTTTGCAATTTTAAAATAATTAATTTTCAGTCTCTTTTGTTCAAACAAAAACAAAAAAAAAATCCCCCCTCCCTGGCCACATATTGTACCTTTAATTAAATTTTTAAGAAACCACTACGCCCGAGGAAAAACAACCCCTCAGAGACAGAAGGCGCGACTGACGAAGTGCCAATCATACTCAGACACACAGACAGCGACCACAACCCGACGGCCTCATGCGCTTGCGTGTTACCTTGGGTTTGATTAACTTTGCTGAAACTACGGCTAAGCATCCATCTTTGATGAGTAACAAAAAATTAAAAAGAATGAATTGGACAGATCCTGAGACAAAACAGAGGTGAACATTGGAGTTGCCTGCCAGGCGGATGTATCACTATTTTCTGTTATTCTCTTGTTTTTTAGGCTATGGCCATGCTGTACTGAGCAGTGAGGCCAGAGAGTTACAAAATGTACTACTTTCCTATGGCGCAGTAAATTCAACATTTTTCCTCCTTTTCCATGGCCGGTACCCTTCTTGAGCATCCATTTTACTTGGCAGTGGTGTAGAACTGTACAGCATCATTTTGTCCTCTCTCATGCCGCTAAATATTACCGTCGTTTCTCAGTGGGATGTAGTTACATTCCACACCAGTGCAAAATATAATTCAAACATATTTAATAAATAGATGGGTGCCTTGACTTATGAGTGACCAAGCTTACACTTTTTTTTTTTTTTAAGATACAAGTTATGGCTCAGCCGATCTCCTGCTTTGACTTGTGAGCAAAACTTTGAGATGCAGTACAAAATGGTGGCAGCAAACTCAACTCAACTCAACTTTATTTGGAAAATAATGAAATGTTTTCAAAACAAATATGCTCCAGGCGGTTTTTTGCCACTGCCAATTGAAGTTTACTATAGAATTCAATATAGAACAAAAAGAATTGCATGTGAATGTGAATTAGCTCAATGCTAACCCAATGCAAGATGCCATAGATGGGCGAAAGAATAGCATCTATGCACTGCATGTGGCGCTTTCCGATGGTGGTATAACACTATTAACAAAAGATGTTTGAAGAAAAACATTGCACAAAACACATGAAAACAGGCAATATGACACTAATCAAATGCACATATTCTTTATCGTCTGTAAAAAAATAAATATTACTGCAGCTTCCTGAGTGTTGAAACGTTAAGTGAAATCTTTTACACAATAACGTTGATCTACCGTCTTCCCTAACTTTTCACGGGTGATAGGCTACATTCCATGATGCCTCGCGATAGGTGAATTCCCCGAAATAGAGGTTGACATTTTTTTTGGGGGGGGGGGTTACGCCTCTAATAAGCCATTACGAACACCTCCACACAGTTCTCACCCTTCTAAACAATTGTTACACTTAATAAATTGAATTTTTAAAATGCACAATTAAGAAAAAAAAATCTGTGTTGTCTTCCATTTACAAGATGAAGAAGAAGAATGGTAGTCATGGCAACGAGCTCTAATTTTCCACAAGGATTTAGAGCATTAGCTCACTCGGATTGTACCTTTGGTGACAATGTAACGTGGGATTCTGGTTAAGGTGAGCCACTTTAAACAGAAAAGAAAAGCTTTAGCGTCGTTATTAAGCGGAGGTTAGTCGTCCTCGTGTGCTGCTTGAGGCAGACCGCGCTCCGTTCACATTCATTTTTGACTGCAGCCTATAATCTGCAGCTCATGCTACAACTCTTTACTTCTCTTGCACTGCCTCACGCACTGAGAGCTCCGGTACTCTGGATAACCGAACGGCTGTCTAAGTCAGCAGTGCAGTCGGAGCGGTCTTTCCGAGCGCACCCAGAATGAGGGAACCGAGATTTTGGGGATGACGAGCTCTAATGTTTACGGTCACATTTTGTCAAACAAATTTGCCCTTAAAAAAAACCCCAAATAATAATAATATGTTTTTTTGACTGCTCTGACTAAGAGGGAAGAAAAATTGCAAGAAACGAGGTAAAGGAGCAAAGTTATGCTCACAAATGAAAAACCGCGATAGCCTGAAGGCATAATAATCGAACTGCGAAGTAGCGAGGGAACACTGTATTTGTGTGTGTGTGTGTGTGTGTGTGTGTGTGTGTGTGTGTGTGTGTGTGTGAGTGTGTGTGTGTGTGTGTATGAGGGGTGGTGCTGGGGTCTTGTGTAAATGTT
The DNA here is from genome assembly GCF_001891065.2 of Hippocampus comes. Taxonomy (NCBI): domain Eukaryota; kingdom Metazoa; phylum Chordata; class Actinopteri; order Syngnathiformes; family Syngnathidae; genus Hippocampus; species Hippocampus comes. The sequence goes on from NW_017806164.1 coordinate 106,627, forward strand.
GGGCTCATCCTGGAAATAATCTTCAATCCTATGCTATAGTTGTCAAAGAGTTTTAATTTCCACCTGCTAGCGACCTATTTCCTGCTCTATAACAATGGCACTGGGGAAGCTGTGGAGTGCCAAGTGATTGATGTTGTACTGTATTTGGCCCTTCTTCACATTGGGGCCTGACGGGAAATGCCCCCCACCCCCCCTCAATCGCTCCCTCCCCCACACCACCCTGTGGCAACAAGACGGTGAAGAGACCGAAGTGCTGATCAGGGTTTACTAAAGGCATCCCTTTTTTTTTTTTTTTGGGGTAACATGGTGTCATTCTTCTCCATAGACAAGCTGGCAGCTGCATATAAACACACTTTCCACGTCTTATAAATCTGTTTAAGAATGAATGAAGCTCATTCTCGCCACGCGATTAAACTTGGTCACATCCCCTCCTGCCCGCGTCCAAGCATCACTCTTTTAACACGTCCCGCGTCTGGAAGTTGAACAGAAATACATCACACTGGCATTCTTTCCACACAGCACAGCAAAGAAGACAATCTATCACTCGGATTGCCGGTGTTCATTCTCGTTCTCTATTTCTAACGGTGTTTCTCTTTCTGCTTCCTCTAGGCTGGAGTGGGCAGGCATGCGGCTTTGGCCACAGGAAGCTGTGAATTCTTCGAAGAATGGAAGATGTCCTACAGGGAGACGTACTCGGCCCGCCTACGCCCATTCCTTACCCCAAAATGACCCCTGACCCATCCGTATGTTTATATCAGAGCGTGGAAGTGAGAAATAGTGATGAGTCACTTTGGCCGTCTGTTTACACTCCGGAGTCACGCAAGGAAGGAAATCAGCTACGGTCTGCTACAAGTGGCCAGCTTGGAGAGAGAATAGATGCGGCCCCTTCAGAGGTGCACCTCGAGCCGAGCGGGATTTTAGAGGATTTGCTTCACCTGAGGGCTGCTGTAAACTCCGTAAGACAACAGAAAACTGAAAACTTAACAGCACAAATGAACTATCGTCAATTCGCACTTTCCTCAAGGAGAACTGCGTGGCAAAACATTGTCTCATCTTCCCTGATGATGCACTCTTGAAACTGCCGGGTTAAAAGTAACCCAAATTGGGTGAAATAGTCCGAAAGAGACTGAGCCAATGTCGGGTGTTTTATACCCGGCGTGTTGGGTTGAGGGTTTGACCCGGCACATTTGGTCAATATTTCGAGCCAATAGAGGGTAAAGACTAACCATACTGATGCATTGCCAAGTTATCAGCAACCATTTTTATGGCTGGGCCATCTGCCTCTTCCTGGGATTTGAACCCAGAGCTCTGTGCCCAAGGTTGGCAGGATTAAACAATGATCCACCCAACCACCAACATTTTGTGGAATGTTACATTGAACTTACTTCAAGTTCAGTACACGGGCAAAAATGGGGACCAGATTCAGCTCTTTCAGCTTTTTCAGTTGCTAAAAGCCTGTTTTAGTGATTGATTTGATATGATTGCTGAAGGTCAGTTGTCCATGATTTCGGATTTGGTCTTTGGTTTCTAAAGACAGTGACCCCAGGTATTTTCTAACAGCAATACTCTTTTCTTTATTGCCAAAATCAATTACCTCTGTTCTGTTTTGGTTTAGCTGAAGCATATTCTGGTTCATCAAAGTTGAAGCACCGCGCACGGTGGTCGACTGGTTAGCATTTCTGTCTCACAGTGCAGAGGTCATGTGTTTATATCCGGCTCTGGCCTCCCTGTGTGAAGTTTGCAGGTTCTCCTTGTGCCTGTGTGGGTTTTCTCCGAGAACTCTGATTTTCTCCCATATTCCAAAAAAATGCATGGCAGGTTAATGGAACACTCTAAATTGTCCCTGGGTGTGATTGTGAGTGTGAGTTGTTTGTCTTTGTGTGCCCTGCGATTGGCTGGCAACCAGTTCAGGGTGTGCCCCGCCTCCCGCCCAAAGACTGCTGCGATAGGCTACAGCACGCCCGCAACCCACGTGAGGATAAGCGGATGAGAAAATAGACGGATGTTATCGTGGATGCTATGGATTAGGTCTTGAAAATAAATTGTCAACTCGTCAATAAGTAGATTGTGACGTGATTTTGGCATCTCGTCTCAGCACGTCTATTTAATGGAAACAGAAAATAGGGCAAAAGCTGTTTTATTCTTTACTTTCTATTTAATTGTTATTGTTGGATGTTTTCTCAGTGCTATACATTTAAAGAGTGCTATTTTCATTCTTGAAAAAACAGATGACAAATTGTTTTTGTTGCGTTTGCCATTCCCATTCATGTTAATGGGAGAGAAATGATTTGTGATCGTTAACATCAACCTTTTCTATGACTGTGGCCTGCAGGTATTATTCTAATTTCATCACAGTACATTTCCCCACGGGTTTCAGTTCTAACTAAAAATATAATCAGCGCTTATAAATTGTGACGTCATCTGTCCAGCACAGTGGGTATGTGTAAATCGATACATTTACTTTCTTATTAACTTCTTCATTATGTTCCACAACCATGTGGGCCACTGTCACCCCAACCCAATTATAAAATGATAGTATTGCTGCTGTCCAATGAGAATCACGTATATCCCAGCTTTAAGTTTCTTTTGATCGGAAAATCATTTTTTGTTGTTTTTCTTTCAAAAGTAACCGGTATTGCCCAATCTCCACTCCATCTTAGAAAAATATTTCTCATTTATGAATTCAGTGAAATAGTCCCTCTTGGCCAATCTGCTGAATGACCATTTGATTATGAAGTTGTTATCAAGATAGGTCATTACTGCACTTATGCTCGATAAATAAACATAACACCTCATTGCCTTCCACCTATAGGGTCGCGGGTGCGCACACACGCACGGGCACACACGCATACACGCTCTGCCTCAATAAGAGCCAACATTTCTGAGTTTGGCAAGATTTCTCCCGAATTGTAACTCTTGTCAGGAGCTTTGATTGATAGTTGTGTTTATCACCATATTATTAAGTAATCAAGCTCACCGCAGCAAGGCCTCAAGCTTCTCAATTCCACTTCAGTGCAAATTAAAGGTTTGGTTCATGTTTATTCTTGTGATTGGAAAAAAAAAGATATATCTAAGGATTTTATAGGAGTGGTCTGATTGCAGCAGATGCTTGGGAACATTTGGTAGGATGAATCCTCTAGATCAGTGGTTCTCAAACTTGTCATGCCAAGTACCAGATAAAAACATAAAAAAAAAACCTGACCTTCAAGTACCTCCATAATAATCAACATGACAATCCAATAGCTGAGTAGGCCAAATTGTTTTATTCCGAAATATTAACATGAGAAAATGGGTAATTTTAAAAATAAAATTTTGGAGAAAAACTTCAAATAGTCAAAAGTCAAAATATTAGGGGGAAAAAATACGTCTGTAAAGTTGTGATACTGTGGCTAAAACAACCCCCAAATTGACAGGAATAAAGTCAAAATGTTACAAGGAAAAATAAAAACATTATGCAAGGCTGAAGTTGGACTGCTATTATATTTAAATCATACAGCAAGAGAGATAAAACTCAAAATGAGACAATTATAAAGTTGTAATATTCTACATTTTTTAAACAAAAACTCAAGAACTTTCGGGAATAAAATAAAATAAAATTTTATTGGAACCAAAACCTTTAAATTCCAAAACAACAATATCAACATTAGGTATTGTTTTCCTGGAAAAGAATTGCCTTCTGACAAAAAAAACAAAAAACCCCCCAAAAAAACAAAAAACAAAAAAAATAACCTAAGAATTTAAAGTTGAAATATTTCATGAAAAAGGAGAACATTACGATGATTAAAGTAGTAATATTTGACAAGCAATACTTGTTTTAGAGTAGATAAAGCATGCCATGTAATATAATACACGTGGCACTGCACCAAAATATTGAAACATGTATGAAAAAGAACAATAATTGATTTAAACATGTTGCCCATTAGAGTAAAAAAAAAAAAAAAAAAAGAGCTACATAAAAGTATAAAACCAACCATTCCTCAAAGATTGAATGCAAATCTAAAAAAGTTCAATACAACTGAGCTGTACTTAGTGATACTTTTGAATAGCACGAGCACCACACTTTGAGAATCACTACTCTAGAACTGGTCCTGCTGCAAAACTGCATCCGGAATGTAAACATCCTGTCTTTCAAAACACTTAAGGCGCTTTTACATTGTTGTAAAAATGTTGCAAAATGACATCGCGTAAGTATATATATGCAACCTGTCGCGGTGTATAAAATGAGAAGCACTCGGCAGAGGATTTGTTCTTGCTTCGTTAATAGCGCCTGCGGCCAACTGACTTTGTGTACTGGCCAAGTAAACACAGTCACGGAAAAGCGGACATGCTGTTGAGTGTGTCCTGACTGGAGACAGGCAGCACTGTGGCACTGCACAGATGGACAACGGCAATGTGAATGGACGGCCATTGGACCATCGGCCATGTTTTGGCTTCGATGGCACCTCGAAGAAGTTGGACTCAGGGAATCAATCAAGAACAAAAAGTACAATTTTTGGCTACTCTACCCACTTCTGTTTGCAAAAATATCCAACATACATTTTGTAATTCTCTTGCATGCCAATAGGTTTGTTTGGAAATTGTCACCTAAGTGTCAATTGAATTACCCATAACCCCTAAATAAATTAGCCGGTACCAGCACAATTTTGAATCTGTGTATTTTTTGTTATGTATTTATCATTCTGTCCAATACAGTACCCCTCAAACAGATCTATATGGATTTAGAACAGCAGTCCCCAACCTTTTTTGCCCCACGGACCGGTTTATTGTCAGACAATATTTTCAGGGACCGGCCTTGAAGGTGTGACAGATAAATACAACAAAATAATATGATATGACCTGCATGAAAATTGTGGTATTTTCGAACCATAATAATAAACACGAATCACGACGCGAGGAACGTCCTATCTGGCCGCAACACTCTCCGGTCGCGATGGTAATGTTGAAACGTGCCTTCAAAATAAGATACAAAGTGCATGAAAAATGCGACTCACCATTGCCGCATATTATGCAGAGTGGGCTTGGTGCGTGGGAATGTCCCGTTGAGATCAATATGTATTTTAAGTAGGACTACTGATACTGTCTATTAAATGTAGCCTTCTTTTTCTTGAAATTCGTAGGCTCCTCTTCTGTCTCCGGGCTGGGCCTTTTTCAACTTCCCAAAGACGTTTGTTTTTTTACTCATTTTGCTTGCTCCCGGGTTTCATTTTAGCGGTAGCCTATCACCTGACCGAGAAGCGCGCCTTAACCTGCGTCAAGAGTGACATACTGTAGACGGATGTAACGGAGAATCCGGTACATTTTCGAAATCTTTCAGATTTCGAAATGAATAAAATGGAAGCGATGTAAGTTATTTATTCTTTCTGTTCGGCCCGGTACCAAATGACCCACGGACCAGTACCGGTCCACAGCCCGGCGGTTGGGGACCACTGATTTAGAGGGTTCCGTTCAAAAACATCGGCGAGAAATTAAAACAAGCTTAGCTGGTAGCGGTACTATTGTTTATCGCAATCATCAATGACCACTTCGCAGTGTGATTTTATTGTCTCGTGTTAGTGAAGCAACTTGAGTTTTTTTGTTTTTGTGTGTAGTTGTGGACTCGATAATGTGGGCGTTTGGGAAAGACAGACAGCCGGTCAGACAGACAACCACATGGTTTCGTTTGACGTCTGCTAATTCCAGGGAATCAATCCTAAATGACACCTATGGGATACACTGGGTGGATTTGCCTCTGATGTAGATTGTGGTGGTTTGCAGATGAAAGACAGTCAAATAAATAAAGCTGTGGCGAGCCGGCGGTGCTCTTCTGTGCACGCGGCCCAACAATAATGGGATACATCCTGACACCCTGAGCTGGAGTCTTGCTTACTTTGAGAAATACGTCTCTTCGCGAAAGAAAGGAGCGAGTCAGGAACTGTAATGAGAGGGCTAATTATCAGGAAGCAATTCTGTTTCTTGTCACACCGATGCCATTTTAATCCCCCAAACACTTCATTGAATGAAATTTAGCCGTATCAAATCGCGATTTAACCTCCTCCAATCAATCTTTTCATCAGCTTTTGTGTCTGCGGGCAGCCTGGAGTAAGAATAGTAATGGTAAGACAATACCGGCTTGTCTCATCCTGGCTAGGATCACGCATGACGCTCCGATAAAGTAAGCTCCTGTTCCCCACAGTGCCGCCACAAAATTACAACGCACAATGCAGTTGAGACGATGGTGAAAAGAATAGTGTGGCTTTAAACCCCACAATTGGTTTGTGTCTTGTCTCTGTGGAATTGATGGGTGTTTGTAAGTGCACACGATGGATGTAAAAATCGGGGCATTATCAACGCTGGTGCCACGGAGATGATTTATTCCGATTGTGGTTGACTCCCGTCTGATGCACTTCAACAAATCACAGCCTGAGGTCTGGCTAGACCCACAGCACACTTTGTCTGTGTCTCCTCCACATGACCCCCGCATGGATGGTGAATGAACCCAGTTTAGGTCATCTCTCAGAAGCCGCGTCTACATGCAAATACTGTCGCTTTACCTCCAGGAAACATCGTTCTTTCCTCCTTCAAGCACTTACTGTATGTGTGCATGACTATATAAACTACTTAAGAACAGTCCAACGGTGTGTTTTTGTGATCTTTTAGTCGACAATGGCCACCAGCAGTGCCGCCTGACCCAGGGGCTCAGGGTGATAAGACCACCATAACTCTACTTTATCCCCCCCGCTCATTATCTACCTCCATCCCAGATCTGCTTTGAGCCTTCAGGCCGTTTGCAAGGCCATCTTGCCCTCTCACATCCTCAGCCCTCTTTGGCCTGGAGATTAGTTTGGAGACACACGGGCTCAGTTGAACTAACTCCAGACACTTGACATCTTCTCTCTGTGGGAGAAAGGGTTAAACATTTAATTGGATGTCACCCTGACGAATAATATGCATTGAAATCAAACTTTTGATAGGCTGACCAGGGACTTGATTTAAACAATTCTTACATTTACATCTTTTTCTCACTGTCTTATAGAGCTTACTGTATGTCTCCATGAAGCAAGATTTTCAGATTTGGAAATAAAAATAGAGTTCATCTTTTCGGGGGTATTCTGCTCAAAATTCCAGTTGTACAGGACATTTCACTTCAAAAGTTAAACTGCACTCACGTAAAAGGTAAGAGAAGCAACATTTGCAAAAATGCCCAAGAATTTGGAAGACAGTAATGATATATCATTTGACCAATTTTGAAACAACAAAAACATTTTGGAAGTAAAACATTGATTGATGCACGATAGTAATTCCCCCATCCATTCATTTTCAACACCGGTTATCCATAACACGTTTGCGGGGGGTGGGGTCGCTGGAGCCTACCCCAGCTAACTTTGAGCAGAAGGCCGACTACACCCTCAACTGGTCGGCAGGCACATGTAGAGACAAACAACCAGTTCTACACACATCCACACTGTCACCAAGTGGGAAACGATCCCATGCAGCCTGCACACAAGTCAGGCAGGCAAGTGCACCACCACACCACCAGTCAAGAGTAAGCTTTAAAATCCTGACTGCTGATACTCCCAACCAACAGGGGGCACCAAACCTGAACGTTGACACATAATAGCAACTTCCCAACATGCAGCAGCAGGAAGTGAAAGTCCTAATGGACCACCAATGGAACTCCAGATTCTGGATTTTTCTTTTCTTTCATTTCCCTTCCAAGCCTGGCAACCGGGAAGTACTTGGATGCCTGGATGCACCCTTTAACCCAGTTTAGCATAGGTAACCCCTGACCAACCTTTACGAAACGACGTTACCCTTAATCCTTTAGTGCAGCAATAGTCAAGCAACAGGCTACAGATGAAGTTTCCGGTTCTACATGAAGACACTCAAGTCCAGAAGCAAAAGAAACGTTTAGGGAAGAAATGCTGAAACAGTGAGTAATATACCGTTTTGCTAAAGAATCAAGAACTTATTATGTTAATATTAGGCAATAGGGACTGACACCAGTCATCACAATGACATTTGGTCAGAAAAAAACAAGTCAAATTCATTGGAAAGACTGTTTTTTTTTCTGATGTTGGAAAGCAAGCACAGTTTCATTTCTTCTTGAGCAGTTGACATGTTCCACAAATGTTGAGAAAAGAGTCTGTAAAAGAGGTTTGGATTTCTAAATTGGGGTTTTTATGTTTTAAGGCAATCATGGCTCAAGGATTAAGATCATTGCTTGGCACTGTGGATATTCCAGTTCTGAATGCGCAGTTGGTTATTTACGCACATAAATAACTTGATTGCTTTCATCTCATTATGATTCAGTTTAGAAATATAATTTTCGCTTCTGGATTTATCAGTCCAGGGTGAGTCTGTGACTATAGCGACATTTCTTTGTGTGTGTAATTTCCCAACATTCATTCAAATGCTGCCGAACATCAAATTGGGTATTACGTGAACACATCTAAACCTATGCGGGGTTTATTTCAACAGCTGGTCTCCAAAGGGTGTATTTGACTCTGGTGGCTACATAGAGTGAAAATATCTGAGCTATACCACAACAATGTAATGTTTTTAAGGATACTATATATACATATTTTATGGCGCTAGTAGAATGTAGAATGAAAAGAACCACTGCTGTAAATAACCATGTTATTTTTTTTTGGTACATTTCACAGTTATATTGCTGTATTGTTACTGCTTCAAGTATGAAAATGAATCGGCCTGAAAACAAAAGACGGACCCCACACATTGTTGAGCTCTTCCAGTTCTCTCCCCGTCACCCGAACTCGTCCTCATTTTTACTGCAGAAACTCCAAAGCCAGTTCTCCATTTCTGCATTAAAACATGGACATCACGTCACTTTTATTCTCCGCTTCTCATTTGGTAAAAACCAATAATAGGTTTCTTGGAAATAAATAGCTGTAAAATGATTCATCATCTTGCTGACCTTGACCACCTGTACTCCTTTTTGTTCCAGTTAATGAAAGAGGAGAAGAGTAGCGCGTAGATGCACACATTTCTTGTCTTAATTTCTCAATTGGCTCTTAACTTCGGGGTCAAAGATCGGCTTAACACAACAGCCGTGACAAGATAAGCACCTGCAAGTTATCCTATTACCGTCAATATGTAAACCTCTCAAAGGACCTATACACAAATGTGGAAACACTCACGTACATCCTGAAGAACACCGATGTGGCTGCAAGTCTCTGGGAAAACACAAACATAGTCAACACCTCCAGTTCCCGTCATGTCGGAAGTCACTCAATGCCACCAGACAGCGCACTTCTCATGAAGAACTTTTGTTTTGAGCTTGATGACTTGTTTGTGTGGCGTTCTTTAAATCGTCTATCATCGAATCTTTCAGGGTATTCATTACACTTCACTCATCCAAAGGTGCTGGAATCCCTGTTGGCATGCATTTTGGTTTTCGCAATGTTGTATTTTTAGACTGTTAAAAAAGCTTCAGCATTTTTGAATTCCTGCTTCATTTTAGCATCCATGGTTTTCCGCACCCTTTGTTTAACTCCTCCTACCTGCTTGATCTTTCAGGTTTTTGTTTTGTTTTGTCTTTTTTTTTGTGTGGAGATAACGGGCCCTATTTTGGTGACTAGTGCCCGTGCTCTCGCCATAATAATGGGCTTGGCTTCATTTTCGTGCTAGCGCAAGTCTTGTGTATCGTGTTTGGGGCCGTGTTGCGCCTGTCTGGGCGCGCCGGCCCATGAAGCAGCCTCATCCCCGATGCATCTGCTAATTTGGTGACAGAAAGTAGTCTGCACTGCGCGTAAAAATGGGCACATCTTAATTTTTGTGCTGGGACAATAAAATAATAAACAGGAGTTGAACATCGGTAAACTTTGTTCAACTTTTTGAAAATACTGGGTTGCAAGAAAAATTCTGTGAAAAAGAGCTTTTTGTGAAAGGATGCATTTCAAGCAGAACTTTCACTTTGATGCAGTTTTTTTCTGCTTTCCTGCGAAGTAACATAAACAAGACAAAAAAGGTCACTTTGATTGTGAAATAACAGTTTATCACAAGATAAACACTGGACTGATGCATGACCTACGCATGAGGTTTTTATGACGTTTTCATAAACGCCAACTTCGTGTTGGCTGTGTGCGCGTGTTCGTCAAGGATGACGATGGGACTTTGTCATCTTTTTTCGATTTGAAAAAGCTCTGTTGTAGAGTTTGCCGGTATTTATTCATGTTCTCAACACCGCATTGATTCACTTCGCGACGTAGGATCGCTGTCGGATTGCCCACTCAGACTGTGTGCAACCAAGATCGGATCAAAGGCACTCCTGCCATCTGGTGGTGATTTATCATACTGAAATCCTTCCCACAGAAATAATTCTCACATCTGTTTTTCAATAATAGACGCTTAGTGGTGTAATGGTTAACACAGCTGACTTTCATACGACTGGCGTTCCGGCTAGATTATCTTGGAAGATCCCATTCACAATTGCGATACAACTCGCAGCTGAGTCCAGTGTGCGGTCCATTGTTTGCTCAAAATCACCAGGCATAGGCCTTGCCCCAACCCGAAATCGGATAAGCAGAATAGAAGTGCACGGATGAATGGTGATTGACTGAAAATACTAGTTTGTTGATTGGATTCTGTTGCCTATGTATGTGACTCATCAGCATATTAAGTCACTGATGAGACTCCGGAATTGACTAAGAGACGCACATGTAGGTGATGGGAGTGGTAGAGGAATGGATAAGCCGGAATACCCAGAAGAATACATGGCTTGGGATGTTTCTTATTGACCTTTGGCATTACTATAGTGCTTCATTTCTTGAAGATCTGTTGGGCAATTGTGAAACAATGGCTTTGAATCGTAGACGAGCTTTAGTTTGGCTACGGTTTCATATGAGAGTGACTAATGTTAGTATCTGTCACAAGATCTTTTTGTTTTTGTATCTTTAAGTGCTGTTTTGTGGTTTTGATTTTTTTATTGGCCAAGGGTTTGCTGCTTCTAGATCCTGATTGTGGTAGAGGTTGTAGAATTACGACCAATGCAATTTAGGACTGTTCCATTTTGACTCACTTTTGACATAACAGAGTTTATGACTTGGCAGACTACCGCGCGATCATTTCTTTGTGGCTGGGTTTCTCTGATGTACAGTATTTTACTGACCTCTAAGATAGAACGCAGTAGGCTCAGCAAAAGATGGCCTGAAAAGAGGCAAGGAAATGCCCTGTAAATATAACCCCAGCAATTTCGTTCTCTCAATAGCTAAGAGACGATAGCTACTGCTAATGGTCGCTTTGATTTGCAGCAGAATCACGTTAAACCAGATCAGAAGGAGCAGAATGCAAAGAAAAATATTCAGAGCTGTCAAAACACACGACACACCGATAGGTTACCTACCTCTCACACTAGCCATTTGAGACAGATGGCTACCCCATATTAGGTATGTTATTTACTTTTCTTCCTTTCTGAGGGAAAACTGTTGTCTCTTGAATGCATGTAAAATATGGGTATATTGTAGTGTCAGACCTGCTATTTATGTTGTCGCTTCTTAATTAAAAATGCATGTAACTGAAATCAAATGTGTGACCGCCGACCTCATAGTTGCATTTTGTTTCTTCGAGCCAGTCAACTACTTAGATTGGTGCTTACTTAGCTAGAGATCCCTTAATTTCCACCCAAATGTTTCTGAGTCTGATGCTCGATGCTCTGATTGAAAGTTCACATCAAAATTGAAATCAATTTTGTTTTTCTCAATTATTAATCGACTAGATTTACCGTATTTTCCGCACTATAAGACACACCTAAAAGCATTCAATTTTCTCAAAAGCCGACAATGCGCCTTGTAATCCAATGCGCCTTATATATGGATCAGTATTCTGCTTTAAATGTTCTGTAAAGCGCTTTGTTCCAGCTGCAGTGGTTGTGAAAGCTCTATAAAAATAAAGCTGTGTTGTATTGTATTCGCTTTAGCATAGCTCCATCTAGTGGATGCATAACGCAACCGCAGCCACTATTGTAGCTTCAACTCTATGTGCCTTATAATGCAGTGGACCCTATACTGTATATGGAAACAGTTTTCATTGAAGGTGCGCCTTATACTCCGAAGCGCCTTCTAGTGCGGAAAACGCGGTAGTCAAATGCCAAACTCTTGTATTTTCGAAAGAACCGGAGCAATAGTTTATGATTGTCTTGGCGAGGGACTGTTACGTGTTGACACTCAGTTTTGCAAAAAAAAAAAAAATTAATAAATCCAACACCTGACTCAGGAAAATGTCTACGATATGTCTGAAGAAAGTTGCTTCATTAATGTGCTCTTTCCTTTTGCCATACATTTGGTTGCCGTTTTCATAAAACAGATCAGTTGATGCAATTAGATTCTTCTCACCATCTTTTCATCTCAAATTTGTCTTCATCTCAACTCAAATGCCTTTTCTGCAAATCATACTCACTATCCTGTGGAATTTGCTACCGAGTCTGTCTGCACGGTATCCTCCTCCGTGAGCAACTGTTTGCAGCTCGCAGGCATTGCAGCTAATCCATACACGAGTAAAAGGTCAGATTGCTCACGAGTGCGTGCGTGCATGTGCCTCACCGCGCCATTCGATGTTAATTAGGTCGAGAGATGTTGCAGGCGAGCATGTGATTAAACGCAGTAGCTTGAATGTGAGGCTTTACAGAGACGCGAGGAAGCAGTCACGAAAGCCATCTCGGCAGTCGCCCTGTGTGTGTGTGTGTGTGTGTGTGTGTGTGTGTGCGTGTGTGTGTGTGTGTGTGTGTGTGTGTGTGTGTGTGTGCGTGCGTGTGCGTTAGCCGTCACTCCTGGCTCGGCTGGAATGCTCCCTGCCTGTTGTGGCCTTTCACTGAGCATGGGCTTTATTAATCACCCTCCACAAGGCCTGATTTCTTGGCCTCCTACTCTACTACTGCGGCCTTGACACAGGAGCACGCTGTCCAAGAGCTCAGACTCAGCACGCTTTTCTTTCCCACTGCATGTGGTTTCGCATGCGTGTCAGCGCAGGGGAAGGAAAGCAGAATTGACGTGTGTGGTTGATGGCGAGCGGAGCCGAGGGGGAGGAGAGCAGGAGGAGGTGATGCGGCAGCCCGAACTGGCAGAGCCGATAAGACGGGTCAGTCCAAATGAATGGGGGGTCAGGGCCGGAGTGGTATCATGGATCCAGCCTTGCTAGGAGAGGGGCTGCGGGACGCACGGGGTCACTGAGTCACACAGACAGGGCGTGTAGATGTACATTGTTCTGCGTTAGCTCGACCTGAAAAGCTGTAGGTCGCAGTTTCTCACGATTGTGCCTCAGAAAGTGTGCACTCATGGGTTTTTAACGTAACATGCAGTCTTGCTGGTCCTCAACCTCATCAACAGGCTCTTCACTTTACCATCAAAAAACGTGCAGTCCTCAAGACACAGTGAAAAACACAAAGTATAATTGAAGACAATATCAGTTCCGGGATCACAGCAAATTACAGATAAGCATGTGACTTTCAAAAAAATTTCCTTGTATTTCTAATCAATTATTCAAGATCTTAGCATTGTTTCCACTTTGTCTAGCTAATTTTCAAAGAGTAAAATGCGAATCACGGAACAATGACCACAAATATTCCTACATTGGTGAAAATGACGACAAAGAATAAGTCTCTGGCCTGTACGTTGTCTTTAGATTCAGGACTTTTGTTTCCTTGCTTTATAGCCTGTTGCCTCGTGTCATAGAGAACAATCCAGGATCATTTCATTTGGAGTGAATGTCCTAAGTAGATTTGTCAATTATGAGAGCAACATTGCGTTGGCCGTGAAAGCAGAGAGTAAATGTCGCTTTACATGTAGTAAAAAACAAAAACAAAAAAGGTTACCTTGTGAATGTATTTTGGGGGGTGGGGGGGGGGCTCTAATAATTCATGATCGGGATGGCGACCAGTGCAGGGTGTACACTGCAACTTGGTGAAAGTCAGCTGGGATACACTCCATCTCTGGACCATCATGCCATGAACCCCAGACTTCACTCTCCTCAGTCACTTCTTCCGGTTCATCCGGAAGTGATCTCGAGTAATTCCCAAACTGAGAGGTGGAAATAGTCTCTCCAGGAGGTCATGGGTTACCCCCAGACCCCTTTCAGGTGCATATGTGTAAAACCACCTGACCAGGGATGTGTCCCAGAGGATCCTAACCTGATGCCCGAGCCACCTCATCTGGCTCCTCTCGATGTGGAGGAGCAGCAGCTTGACTCAGAAGTTACTCCCGGATGACTGAGCTGCTCACCATATGAGGATCATACCAGACACCCTGCGGGAGAAAGTCATTTCAGCTGCTTGTATCGGTGACGTTGTTCTTTTGGTTTTACAACCCACAGCTTGTGACAATAGCGTGGGAATACCCTATTACACACCACCAGATCACACATTTGTCCACAGTGAGACCCAAACCATGAGCCTCCAGTTCAAAAACTCAAAATCTGATGGACTGATGCACCTGGTGTCTTGGTGGATGGTAACGCTGCGTACTTCTCCACAGAAATGCTCTTTGTGCCCAGCATTAATTTCTAAAATGGCAGTACCAGTTCAAATTCCCCAGTTTGAAGCCCACACTATTTTACCATGAAACCAGTGTATTTTTCCTCTGACACAGAGCTTTTGTCTGAACGTTCTCGTTCCTAGGCAATTCTGACATTGTGACGTTGCAGCGGTTTGTCTTGGCCGCTGCTCTGCAGCTATGGGCGACAGATGTGAACGGTATGTGTGCGTTTCCCAATTAAAGCATTAATCCAAATCAACCCCAAATGATCGCACACAGTGCGGTGATGAACACTGAGGCCCCACTCTTTCCCCCTTCCATTTCGACTCACTTTAATTGTCTCCATCACCTCTTCACTTGTTCAACGCAATCTCCCTCCCTCCCTCCGGCTCCCCACTACGATTACTCACTCTACATTCCTTCAGCATGCATCAAACCGGTCCATGTGAAATGTGGAAAAAGTGAATATGCAGAATAGGACGACAAATATCGCAGTGACGCTCCACTCTGACAAAGAGTTGGCGTTTTCCAACATTGCGAAGGTGTTTTGGGGGTTATTTTTCCTTCTTGCTGCTGCTGCGCCATACTGTACATGACGTGCCTTTGGGAGGCACACAATGACTGATTTCAAACTTCTCGATTCAAGCCTTCATACTGGCAGGTGTTTAGTATGATACGGTACTTTTTGGGTTCCAATCACATCCCCCTAACTCATCCCGCAGCCCACCCACTCACACACTGATACGCACTTACACACATGTTCAGGCCCCAAACATCCTGTTGGCGCTAACACTAACTCATCATGTGTACAAACAAATGTCTCAAGGAGGCAGCGCATGCTTCGTCCAATGACACCCACCTGCGGAGGTCAAACGGTTCACAATTTAGCAGCCTCGGAGAAACATCAGCGCACCCACGGGTTGCATCTTCTTGACCTAGACTAAGACTTACTGAGTTTACATTGTGGCTTTCCAGAAGACAAAATGTGTAACATGAGTTTCCAGCGAGTTCTATTGACCAAGGTGATCACATAAGATTGGGATTGCACAAAAGATCATTTGCACAGGTATGCCATCTGTGTGAGCAATTTTGGCAGAACGCAGCCATCTACATGAGAAGTTCAAGCGCAAAATTTTACTAGCGCCATTGAGAAACCAACCTAGCCCCGTCAACATCAAACTGCTTCGTTTGATGTTGCATTACCTAATCCTGCAAACTACTCAGTAGAACTAGTTGAAAATAAAGGTTATACTGTATTGCAAGAAACGGACCAGTGCCATATGGATTTTAATGTAATCACTGGCCACGTACGTCCTTGAACATGTCACCGCCGGTTCTTTCTGATTGTGCAATCAATGGGACTTGTCTCTTTCTTTCAAGTGTTGGGGTTAAGGGTTAATCTAAGTTAAAAGGGTTGGTTCAAGAAACTGTAGTTCAAGTCCAGCTCATCTTAACACGCAATCATTTCAGTGTAGTTTTATGGCTAGATGAACATTATGAACTTTCTGTTCTTGGAAAAAAAACAATTCTTGCCATTGTTTAATTTTGCGTTGAAATGACTTCACGTACTTCTTTGAAAGACTTTTTCAGTCCAAGTTGGATTGTTTCCCAAGTTATCTTCTCAACTGTAATATTGACATGAAATCCATAAAATGAAAGAAATCTATGTATTCGCTTTAACTTGGAGCCATTTTGGGGGAAAAAAAGGAAATGTCTGTACTCGTGTTTAAAGTCTTAATGTGTTCATAGAAATCATGCAGGTATAACAATGAGCACCTTGGGCTGCCACTGAAGAAGCCAGATGCACGACTAACAAAAAGTCATTCGGCTTTTGAGTGGAATTTCATAGCAAACTACAGGAACTATAACCTTTCAAGGTGAACTTAATTTGTCTCTCTCTCAAACATTTTTCAAGTCTGTAAACCCTAGGAGCTCCTTTTGAAATATTTAGCTCTATTTTGTCCAACTGCTTTGTTTTTCAGTACTGCATGCACATCTTGTCATTCTCTAACAAAGGGCAAAATTCACAACAGGTGTTTGATCGAGGAATCCGCCAATATTCCGCTGGTTTGTGTTGCCTACCATACAGGAAAATCATTGCGTGTTTGGAAAAAGCCATCCATTGGCTTTATGAATTGATTAAAATTTGCATTCACTTTCAGATTTTGTCTTCATGCTTTGTGGTGTTGGGGGCTGTTTGTTTGTGATCACTAACTCTTCTTCGTGAAACTAATCTTTAATTAAAATTATTAGCGATTCTACCTGTGGTAAAGAATATCAACTGATCACCATTGAGTCCTTTATTATGATTTTCATGCTTTCCTTCTGTTCGCATTTCTTCAACATTCATGGCTGCCCTTAAACTTGAACGACAAAACTTTATTCGTACAATTCCTCTAATCGTCCCGTTTTGAGACAATGAGTTGCAGGAAAGATGCACGGCGGGCTTTTTACGATGAAGTTTTATGATGATGTTTATTTAAAAAGTTATTGATTTCAATGCAATATTTTGTTTTAATTTGATTAATAAGGTCTGAGTTGCATTTGAAAATATTCTGAATTGTACATTCACATTCCCGTTAAATTAAGGTACATGTCACATACACATCACAAAAAAAATCTGAATTGACCTTTGATATGAACACACGAGCAAAAAAAAATCTGAATTGACCTTTGATATGAACACACTGTACAGTCTCCTTTGAGAATGAGGTGTGAGATTAGTGCTGTGTACAATAGTTGAGGTTTACGTATGCCGTTGTGCATTCTGTTCTTTTTTTTCATCATCTGGTTTGGTACTCTAATGTTCTGGCAAAAAAAAAAAAAGAAATGCGGTTCTGTTTGACCCTGCATTTTTGGATGTAGATACTTGCCCAAGTAATAAGGTTAAAATCTAATTGCACGACGACAGGACCATTCGACTTTAGCGGTGTCACTCTGTCAGAACATGCTGTGATAGTGACTGAAAAAGTGCAACCTGCAAAGACTGTTATGGATCGCCTCTGGTTGGTCAGGCTTAACTTGGCCACCATGTCGTTGGACATTTTTCCATGTCAGGCCACAGGAGTCAGTACAGCAGAGCCAGCTGCTGGGTCTCATAGCTCGGCCTCTAATTAAAACAGTGGAAAATGAGATAACTCGGCAGATCCATCATGGCCGCCGTGGGCTGTCAGAGCGCTCAGGGGCTGCCACCCACCGAATGTTTACATCAGGGCCACTCGGCCTCTCTGCTCTCAGGGTGTTTTTAGAGTCCCGGCCTGATTTCTCTAATGGGCCGAGAGGTTTTTTTAGCCTCCTTCCACCATTGCTTTGCTGCAAACCTCTCGTTGCTCCCACCACCCCCTCGCCTTCAAGTGTGCTTGATGGAGTTGACAGAGGCACGAGGTGGCGGCACCCCCATCGCCTGCTTCTATATTTCCCACCCACTCCGGCTTGTTAGGCCTTCATTTATTAGGCACTAATGGAAGCTGGGAGTGCTGTGATGTCATGCAGTGGTGCATGGAGAGGACAACTTTTTTTTTTTTTGTTGCTTTTTCATCTGCCCTCGCCCTTGTGTTGCTCTTCAGCTTTTGCCAGCAGCCTTTTGCTTCCGTTTGTTGCGTGTACTTTTTGTGGGCGGTTATTAAGGTTTTGCGCAGAGCACAAAAGCCCGATTATCGAGCGGCCCTGTTGCAAGGTCGTCTACGGAATATGATGGCGGACATAGAGGTCTCCAGCATTCCAGGGTCAGCAATCACGTACGGACCGGGAATTGGAACATGTCCCCGCTGCTTAGCCAGTGTTATATGAACTATTTTGACAGCTGCCTTTATGAAAAAAAGGCGATCAAACTAGGAGCGTGATTAGTTTCAGGGAAAAGCTGGGTTCATTCTTACTGGATAATAGTGGCGTGTTCAGCAAATCTCTTTCGAACTCCCATGCCAGCCCCACTAATGATCTTAAGGCCTCTTCCATGACTTTTGCCAGCACACAGGAGAGGAATCCAGCCTCAAGCTCTGTTTCCTCACCATATTCAGAGAACAGAAGCCTTTACACTGGAAGGAATGTGGAGGTATTGAGGTGAACTCAGCAGGAGACACGTTGGAACTTTGCAACCTGTGGGATTCTGATCACTTTGCCACTTACAAAATTCGACAGGTACTTTCTTGGCCTATCCGCTAACTCTCTTTAAAGCAGAGCTTCTCAATTATTTTCTGTGAAGCTCCTTCCCCTTCCTCCAGGAGGAAGAAACCGCCAAGCTCACGCTGCAACTACCAATAGTATCATGCCTTGCTCAAAAGGTCACCGTAGCAGTCCTTCTGAAGTCGACTTGCATTTCTCCAACAACCTCTCCCAGTTTCCATATTTTGATCTGCAGTGGTCTCCATTCTGTGACCTTCACAGCCAAGTAATTGTGGACTAGCTACTGCTGCCCTCAAATTTCCATATCGGTCTTCCAAGCATGTTCTTTTCATTTACCAATTATAGATGGTGTTGCCTTGCTGACACATTTTATTGATAATGACGAGGATGTAGGTCTGTGTGTGTGCATGTACGCGTGCGTGTGCTTGAGTGAGGTGTCCTGCAGGCCACCCAGCAGCAAAGCTCATTAGTTTCCGCAACACATTACTTCATGTTATCACCACACAAAGACCATTGATCAAACTGCAGCACACGCTGATGACAAAGACCACAAATGTGATACTTTGTTCTGTAACGGGATCCGTGTTTTCCTTCTCATGGCTGCGGCATGCACACCCAAAGCGGCATTTAGAAATCAAGCAGGGGATCATTATGACTGCCTTGCCCCATCCCGCTCCGGCTCTCTCTTTGTTATCACCACACAAAGACCATTGATCAAACTGCAGCACACGCTGATGACAAAGACCACAAATGTGATACTTTGTTCTGTAACGGGATCCGTGTTTTCCTTCTCATGGCTGCGGCATGCACACCCAAAGCGGCATTTAGAAATCAAGCAGGGGATCATTATGACTGCCTTGCCCCATCCCGCTCCGGCTCTCTCTCTCTCTCTCTCTCTCTCTCTCTCTCTCTCTCTCTCTCTCTCTCTCTCTCTCTCTCTTGCCCTCGCCCTTGTGTTGCTCTTCAGCTTTTGCCAGCAGCCTTTTGCTTCCGTTTGTTGCGTGTACTTTTTGTGGGCGGTTATTAAGGTTTTGCGCAGAGCACAAAAGCCCGATTATCGAGCGGCCCTGTTGCAAGGTCGTCTACGGAATATGATGGCGGACATAGAGGTCTCCAGCATTCCAGGGTCAGCAATCACGTACGGACCGGGAATTGGAACATGTCCCCGCTGCTTAGCCAGTGTTATATGAACTATTTTGACAGCTGCCTTTATGAAAAAAGGCGATCAAACTAGGAGCGTGATTAGTTTCAGGGAAAAGCTGGGTTCATTCTTACTGGATAATAGTGGCGTGTTCAGCAAATCTCTTTCGAACTCCCATGCCAGCCCCACTAATGATCTTAAGGCCTCTTCCATGACTTTTGCCAGCACACAGGAGAGGAATCCAGCCTCAAGCTCTGTTTCCTCACCATATTCAGAGAACAGAAGCCTTTACACTGGAAGGAATGTGGAGGTATTGAGGTGAACTCAGCAGGAGACACGTTGGAACTTTGCAACCTGTGGGATTCTGATCACTTTGCCACTTACAAAATTCGACAGGTACTTTCTTGGCCTATCCGCTAACTCTCTTTAAAGCAGAGCTTCTCAATTATTTTCTGTGAAGCTCCTTCCCCTTCCTCCAGGAGGAAGAAACCGCCAAGCTCACGCTGCAACTACCAATAGTATCATGCCTTGCTCAAAAGGTCACTGTAGCAGTCCTTCTGAAGTCGACTTGCATTTCTCCAACAATCTCTCCCAGTTTCCATATTTTGATCTGCAGTGGTCTCCATTCTGTGACCTTCACAGCCAAATAATTGTGGACTAGCTACTGCTGCCCTCAAATTTCCATATCGGTCTTCCAAGCATGTTCTTTTCATTTACCAATTATAGATGGTGTTGCCTTGCTGACACATTTTATTGATAATGACGAGGATGTAGGTCTGTGTGTGTGCATGTACGCGTGCGTGTGCTTGAGTGAGGTGTCCTGCAGGCCACCCAGCAGCAAAGCTCATTAGTTTCCGCAACACATTACTTCATGTTATCACCACACAAAGACCATTGATCAAACTGCAGCACACGCTGATGACAAAGACCACAAATGTGATACTTTGTTCTGTAACGGGATCCGTGTTTTCCTTCTCATGGCTGCGGCATGCACACCCAAAGCGGCATTTAGAAATCAAGCAGGGGATCATTATGACTGCCTTGCCCCATCCCGCTCCGGCTCTCTCTCTCTCTCTCTCTCTCTCTCTCTCTCTC
>NW_017806164.1:127481-151309 GCF_001891065.2 Hippocampus comes
TCTCTCTCTCTCTCTCTCTCTCTCTCTCTCTCTCTCTCTCTCGCTGTCGCTTGCTCTCTCTGCACTCGCTCTCTCCCGCAGAGGTAGCTAATATGTTTTCAGATGTCAAATGACTTCACAATTAGCCCAACGGGCATCACTCCGCCGCTGCATGGTGGGCTTTTGCCAAATAAGTGATTGGTAGATCAGGCTTTTGATATCTGTAAGATGACAAGTCATCCATCACACTGAAAGCCCCCCACCCCAGACCACCTCTCACTCCTCAACGTAAGCTCTCTCCTTGCTGGCTCCTCAATGCTCGCTTGCTCTTTTACTGCTCCCGACTCCGTGCCCTCATCACTCAGTCAGAAAGAAGAAAAAAAAAGTCAGAATGAGAGAGAGCAGGAGAGTAAACAGTGCAGGGAGATCAAGAGCCTTTTACACCCGCTCTAAATATTTGCATAAATGTGGTTGGAACACGTGGAACACACATGAAGAACATGAGAGATCCTGTCCAAATTTCTGCACACATCCATAAGTGAGCCACATGCAAACATGCATCTACACACTAATCAGCAGGATTCATGTTGACTTGAGAGTGGTATATTTTGGAGCAAGACCACGCTTGTACCAATAGAAGCCAATAACTGGTGCACTTAGATTGAGTGGCCATAGTATGGTTTGTGTTTCCACCATACACGATGTGTGTCGTACCTCGGCTACAAAGGATGCAAAAAGTTGACACACCCCTGTTAAAAAAGCCTACGAGAACACCTGAACTTAAGAGGGCATATAGAAAATAATAGACCAGTATCCCAATGTCCCCAATTTTCCAAAATAAAATGTTATTTGTGAAACAATTGAATTTGTTCATGAATGAAAATACAATTTTGAGTGAGAACCTGCATGGGTTTAGAGAAAATAATAACTATTGTATTTGTTTGTGTCTTGAGCTACATACAGCTTTTGGTGTAATAGATCACTTGGGAAATCTGAGAACTGTGGGATGAAGGGTGTTGCCTATTCTTGCCTAGAAAGCTATCTGTAAAATAGACAGCAATGTGTAGAAATTAACAATATTGTGTCAGAGTTCCAAACGATTACCTGTGGAGTACCACAAGGGGCAGATGTTGGTCCTAAACAATTTATCCGATACGTCAATGGAATTTGTAGAGTTACAGATTTTTAAAAAAATGTCATTTTTTGCAGATGACACAAATTTGCTTTTGTTCAGTAAAAAAAAAGAGCATTTGTGTAAAGTTTGAAGAGAGTTCGATAGTTGTGGCTTGATGTGAATTAAAAAAAACAAAAAAAAAACAAAGGTATAATTTTTGGGACTCAAAAAATAAAGTGGGATATTATACAAAAATAAAATTGAGATAAAATTCCTTGTAGTTATGATAGATATAAATTAACATGGAAACAACATATCAATTACATAAAAAGCACACACACACACACACACACACACACACACACACACACACAAACACACATCTAAACCGTTTATCCTGATGAGGGTCGCCGGCGTGCTGGAGCCTATCCCAGCTTTCTTTGGGCAGTACACAAGGTACACCTGAATATGGTTGCCAGCCAATTGCAAGGCACACAGACAACCATTTGCGTTCAGTCACACCTAGGGACAGTTTAAATTGTTTCATTAACTGACCAGGCATATTTTTGGAACATGGGAGGAAACTGGAGTACCCGGAGAAAACCCATGCCGGCATGGGAAGAACAAAATTCACACAGGAAGGCCAAAGACCAGATTTGAACCCGCGACCTCTGCACTTTGATGCGGACATGCTAACCAGCCCCCCACCGTGCTGCCACGCTTCACACCTTTTCAAAGTGTCATGCAAAAAAGTTGTCTGCCATAAAAATTTGAGCTTTCATGCTTGGTGGGCTGCTGTGGTGTCCTTGTGTTGATTCCTGCAACACTTCCATCTGCTTTGGACAAAAAAAAAAAGCCCAATGTGCAAATCACTCCAACTTCACTTGATTATTACACTAGGGGGGAAATATCCCAATCCAAAAAAAAGACAAAAAAATCTAACTCGCTGTCATCATCAGAGCTCATGTCAGCTGACTAAGTCCTGTAGTGGTCTCACACAGCTGGTTTCAGTCTGAACCCCCGCTACCCCCCCGCACTAATTACCGATAAACATGCTGCGATACGTCTCGGGTCTGATGGATAGACAGGTGAGGAGATGCTGTCACCAAGGGTGTGATAGCTCTTGAAAGCAGCCGGTGTTGACAGGGAGATAAAGTCTGGATGATGGATCACATGGCAACCTCACCAAGTCAGACTTGGGCTGTCATTTCTGTGGGTAAGAAGGTTAAGAGGTGAACAAATCAATTTGTATCAGGATGGAGCTCTGCTGCACCATGGGGATGTTATCCCAAGAATCAGTTTCGTAGAATGTCTTTGGGGGATTTTTAGGGACTAATTCTGTCTAATTCAGTTGGCATTTGGGTTAGTATGACTTTGTGGTTCCTTTGGTGTCCTCATCAGAATCACTCAGTCATCATGAAAATGTAGCAGAAAAATCAAACTGAGGGCTTAGAATAAGTGGCGCAACAATACCAGTACTAAATAAGTCTCTTAAAATGCATTTCCTTCACGTCCTATCTTTTATTCATTGGATGTAGAGTATGTTTTTTTTATTTTTTTTAAATGGTATCATTGTCCACAAAAGTCAGTGTCATTATCTTTGTGAGGTAGCTGTCCCTTAAAAAGCTCTCTGTCTTGAGTGAGTCATTCGTGAATGGATGTTGAGACAGTGCATAGTTGCAGAGTCAGAATTTTCATTGTATTATGAATGCGAATGGATATTTTCAAGCTTAAAATGTCCACTCTGTTTTTGTGAAATTTAAATCATTTAAAAAAAAAAATCAGAAATTTAAAATATATTCATCAATACACAATCAGCTCTTTAACTTAATCTGGCGGCGAAGAGGAGTTGCCACAATGCCCTCATTAAATGCAAGCGTGAACCAAAAATGTCCACCCTGTCATCTCTACCCTGCCAGCAAGCTCACATTTTTTGCTGCTTACGTCTACATTGTCTGCTTGCAGGTAAATTATACATGGTGGTTGACTGGTTTGGACGTCCGCCTCACAGTGCGAGGTGCAGGGTTCGATTCTGGCTGCGGCCTTCCTGTGTGGAGTTCGCCTGTTCTCCCCGTGCCTGCGTGGGTTTTCTGCGGGTATTGCGGTTTCCTCCCACATTCCAAAAACATGCATGGCAGGTGAATGGAACACTCCAAATTGTCCCTTGGTGTGATTGTGAGCACGACTAGTTGTTCTTGTATGTGTGCCCTGCGATTGGCTGGAAACCAGTTCAGGGTGTCCCCCGCCGACTGCCCGAAGACAGCTGAGAGAGGCTCCAGCACGTCTGTGACCCTTGTGAGAATAAGCGGATCCATTTTTTTATTCAGTGTGGGAGCTTGCCCGATCTACATGTCTTGCAGCATAGCATTCAATGGAAAATCTGAACTTTTTGGGGTGAAATGTCTCATTTCTATACCCTGAGAGAGATTCATGCTCAGTAGCCGTGTCTTCTTGGAAATCTGTGCAATCCTGCTAATTTGCCATTGCTGCACTGCAGAACAAAGCTCCCACACCAGTGCTGCCTTAAAAGGAGGGAAACCAGAGCCAGTCATGTTCTGTGTGCAGTCCTCCCTGCTCCATTCACCACAATGGCACCTTGAGATTGCAAATAGAACGTATGATATCAAGCAGCCGATTCTCATCTTTAATACGTTCGTGAGCGCCTGACTGAAAAAGGTCGAGAGAGTCGTACTTGGTAGGAGATGTGAACATCAACAAACATTCTGGCACGGCAGAAAAGAATGTTGTTGCATACTCACTAGTTTATTAGAGGTGTGACTCATTTAAGAATCAAATTAAATAGAGTGATTGTTATTAAGTAATTTCAATTATACGCATTACAGTTGGCTAAAAATATTTGACAGGCTAAGCAATGCTATTCAATGTAAATAGATTTTGTTTGGCACAACAAAAATCATCTTGGCTCACTAACTCTCCATGCTGTTGCTGTCTGTATTTGTCAAGACAATGATGGCCATGCTTGGCATAGGCCCAGCAGTAGAGGGGCCAGCATAAGCAATGGGTGATTTCCATGAAACAGGAAAGTCAAGTCTTCTTTGGAGAATGAACATGAAAGAGAAATCTTTCCATGACACTGACAAGTACCATTTAGCTAACAATTAAACCTGCAGTAGTTGTACCCACACTCTTTTGGATTGTTTCTCCGCTGAAATGAAAAAAAAACCAAATAAAAACATGACCATACGACCATGAGTTGACCTTTGATCTGAAACAAAACCATCATGAAGGTGACTCCTAAGGAACAACAATAACAACAAAAAATGTCATAAAGATAACTCTTCGGGAATAAAAGTGTGTGTGTGATCAACAGAGTCCGATTGAAGATCTCTCTCTTTTGGGAGGGTTAGAGGGCCATCAGCAGCTTGAACCTCCTCCCAATTCAACCTCTAGCAGGCTGTGTGTGTGTGTTTGAGGCTTCCAATACCTTCTGTAACGCGAGGGTAATTGAGTGGAAGCCAGATAAGGAAACTGGAGAGATGATGAAGGGGGGGGGGGGATTAGGAGTGGTTGTTGTTGTCCTCAGAGCATCAGGGTCATTTGACTGCTCTCTCTGGATTGGCAAAGGAATGTCTGCAGCAACAAAACACATTTTATTGGCTCTATTCGCTCAGCTGAGACTTGGTTCGAATGAGCAGTGAATTGCTGGTGAAAACTTGTTTTCTTAATCGTAAAGTAAGACATTTTAGAATCGCATTGGTGCGTTTTTATGTACACATCTACTCATGAACCGGATCCATCACTGGTTGTGCTTGATTTGTTTTGGAGTTTTTGTATGTTTTTTTTTTTTTTTTTTACATGATGGTCGACTTCATCATATTGTAAGAATCCTCAATGTGCCTCACCTTTATGACATTTTGCCAGAGCATTTGTTGTTGTACCACTTGTCGCTCACTTTGCCTCAGCCTTGTAGATTTTGGCCTGTCTTGTTGCCTTTTCTCCACCCCCACCCCTGAAAAGGACTTTGCATCGGCCAGATGAGGATCACTTCTCCCGAGTCGTGTCCATGTTACACTCAATTCAATTTCTAAATAATGGAAAGGATGAATCTTATTTGCTGCTCACCAATAAATATTTGTCCCCTCTCATATCAGTCAGACTCATGTCCTACTGTTGTCTGGACTTGGGTGCTAAATAGCATTGAGTTGTCGCTTCTGTATCCAGCTGCTCTTTCTATCAGCTGTCATCACTTTCATGAGACCGTCCCGGCCAAATAATTATCTGCGTTCCAGCTCTACTATTCCAGGGCCACAGCTCCGTGATTTTGTGTACTATTCTTGGGCGCGCCATCAGTCGCGTTCAAGGCTGTGACGTCACCTTGTAGGCAGCTGTTGACATCCTTCCTCAATCCTCACGCCCACTCGCTCTGCTCGGCGAAATGCTGAGTAATAGCTTAATGCTGCTGAGGATTAAGTGTGCGTTCGACCTCCTACATGCTTGTAAAATTGGAGACAAAATACTGCGAAACCGCTTTGGTCAAACATCATAGGTTTAGGTATGCTAGTACAATTTCTTCGAGTTTTGAAACACATTTTTCCATCGGAAAGAATTTGTTTTGGTGACAAAACGGTCACCATTGTAATCCTTTCTTGACAGTGCGCAAAATGTTTTCAGTCCAATTTTAATCAGTCTCAATAGTCAGGCAAGAGTAAGGATTATTGAAACAGACATTAGCATAACATTCATGACAACATGTAACCAAGTATATAGGTTACTGCTCATTGTGAGTGTGAGGGGGTCTTGTTTACATGAACATTAACCATCCTTTATCGTGCTGTTTTTTTCTGTCTATCTTTTTGTTTGTAGTTTGCTATTTTAGCAGAATAATCCAAAAACTACTTCATAGATATCCAGGCGAGGAGCAACATGATAGATGGTAGATGCAGACCCCCTCCCCCTATTTCACTTTTTGCCAAAGGTTGGTTTACTAGACTAGACTCCAAAAATCACCCAACTGTGATTTTACCGTCAAAATCTCCTTACTTTGATTTTGTACATTTACTCTTCATGTAATCGCTGGAGTAATTGGATATCAATTATTATAACATGATAGCCCCTGATTGATCGTTAAATCTGTCTGCGTGTTTCCTTGATCCTGTTTTGCAGCTTTACTTCTAGTTTTTCGAGATTCCCATTGTCAGATGAGTTGAAATCAACATCATAAATTGGCGTAAATCAAGCTATGTCATGGGTGTGTGTTGAGCATTATGTTGTGATACAGTCACACAGTGAGATTGGAGGAAAGGAGTAATGAACCCTGAGGTCCAGTGCTGGACAACTAATGGCCCACTTTTATCATCGTACAACTTCCTGTAGCCTCCTCTCCTGGGAAGGCCTGCTGATAAAAACCTTGGCTGTGGTTCACATGCCTCTGGGAACGAGAGAGAGAGAGAGAGAGAGAGAGAGAGAGAGAGAGAGAGAGAGAGAGAGAGAGAGAGAGAGAGAGAGAGAGAGTTTGTTGAGCACAAAAAAAAAAAAAAAAGAGCGCAAGCACTTGGCGTCCTCGCAAGGTGGACGGCGGCTCGCTCTGGAGAGCACTTAACCTCGCCATTGAGCAAAAAAAAAAAAAAAACAGTAGGTGAAAGGCTTTTTAACAGTTACAGGACTATTTCAAGAATCCACTGCAATAAGCACGATACCTCTTAACATGCTCAAAGCGATAAAACGATGGGACGTCCTACCCAGGACAATGCATTTTGTTATAACCATGTTAATGTTGAACGGTAGCAAAGAGAGTGAGCAGAAGAGGAGTGGGAGGATGCTTATTTTGGTGTTGTGGGGCCCCCAGATGACAGTATAAGTCCAGTCAGAAGAACGGCATGCTGGACACCGGGCACGACAAACCATGGGAGCAAGGGCCAGGAAGAAGCACAATTCCACTCACAGAGCTAGAGAAGATCCCAGGGTACCACGTTGGCTTCCTATGCTGGGAATCACAGGCACTGACGCAAAAAGAAAGGAGTAAAGTTGGACATTTTGTGGCAGTGCAGGAAACTAAATGTGAGAAATGTGTCAAAGGAGAAAAGATGAATATTCACTAGAGATTAAAAGCTAAAAAGAAAGATTAAAAAAAAACATGATGAATCATCTGGGGTTTTGCGCAAGTGATTTATTCACACATTGTTGAGACAAAAAGTGACCTTAATTGACACCCTGACAACAGAACTCCACCAAAGCCTGTTAACAAAGTTGAGTACAGTACAGTATTTTGCGTTGGTTTGTCAGATTCAGATTCATAAAATTGTATTTAGATTTAGACTGTTCTTTACTTCAATTAGAAAAGCTCAAGAAATGTCTGGATCGATACTTTTAGTTGCACTATACACACACGCACACACACACACACACACACACACACACACACACGCATTAGAAAGCCAAGCCCTAAGATACAAATTTAATTTGTTCCGTGATCACACTTGTGACTTCAGTTTTATATCAGATTATCTTCCCTCAATTAAAGGAATTGCAATTTAATTCATCTGTACCAGCCTCCCTCCAAAAAAAAAAAAAACAGCAAAATTGTTTGTAATGTGTTTTTTTCCTATGAAAAATAGCACTGTATCATGTATCAGTACAATGAAGATTGCACTGCTCTTTCTGGCATGGGGGACATAGCTACCCGGTGGCAGGATAATACAGTATATAGAAATGGTCTCACTCCTCATTACAGCAGTAATATTAGTCGTTCTGTGCAGAAGATAAAGAATACATAACTGCGTGTATTGTTATATTGTATATCTATCTACCTGTGGAGCTTCACCATTTGTGTTCAAATATCCATTGCTTAAAGGGTTAAATACAGCAACTCCGGTGTTATACGTTAGCCCATCTATGGTGTTTCTTATTACGCATTAGCATTAAGCTAGTTGATGCGTTGAACTGACGTGATGACTGATGACTTGGCAGGACAGACAAAGTTTGTTTCAATCATAAGCATGATGTTGAAGTTGTAGGAAAAGAGTTTTCAAATGTCTTCGGTGCATGGCAGCGTAACACGGAAATATCATCAGAGTGGGAAATATTCTCACGTGTCCTAGCGGCGCCTGCTTTTCTTTAAGATGATATATTCTGATACAGTCCATCATATTTGTCTACGGCATTATAATTCAGCGTTATCACGTTCGCATGACTGTTTTACGCCATTAAGAAACCGTAACTCACTGGCCTATTTCAGCCCCATCGTATTTATGTGGAGGACATTTTATGTACAGCTGTATTTGTGCCAATGGCTGTAGATATAAAATCATGATCTATTCACCGTTTATTTTCAGTTTTATAAGTAGAATTATAGCTACTTTGAATCATTTTTCGCAGCTCATTATGCAAAGGTAAAAATACAATACACAGCCAATGACAGAGTGCAATATATTTTATGCAACTGTTTTTGCTCACCAAACGTTTTTTTCCCTTGCAATGTTTTTCTTGTTCAGAAAACTCCAAATTACTCAAACTGTCTTATGTTTAAAAGCTATTTTTTTTTCTATACGAGCCTCTTATCAGTCATTTTGTAACATGTGTCTTTTTTTTGTTATTTTAGCATTCTCAAAGTATAACTTGTATAGTGCCCAAGAAAGAACTGGAATTCTCAATGTTTTTTTTTTAAAGGAGTGAAATTTTTTAAATTTTCGGCTGGTTAGCACATCCGCCTCACAGGTCGGCCTTTGATTCTAGGCTACGGCATTCCTGTGTGGAGTTTGCAGGTTCTTCTCATGACTGAGTGGGTTTTCTCCGGGTACTTTGGTTTCCTTCCTCATTCCAAAAATTAACTCAATACTCTAAATTGGCCCAAAGTGTGACTGTGAGTGTGAATGGTTTTTCGTCTTTGTGTGCCCGGTGATTGTCTGACTCTAGTGCCCGAAAAGTGCACGCGAACCTCGTGATGATAAGTGGCTCGGATACTGGATAGATGGATGACTTCCCTTAGTTTTCTAGCATAGTGTCCTCGTGTCGTCATAGCTTTCTTAAACACTTTCTTAAAATTAAATCACAAGCTATTCAATAAACAAGAAGAGTCCAGTTACCTTTAAAAACATTTTTTTGTTGATATTTTGACAGTAAATTAAAATGACTTATGCAATTAAGCTATTAGGCTTAATGATGTGTTTATTGAAACAAAATAAAAATCCTTGTGATCATTTTCGGTTCGGAGTGTCAAATGACTGCGGCTCAGTTGCAACGATTCTTCATTGCAAGGTCCAGCCGGCAGAATGTTTTTTCGAAGAGAAAAACATTTCAAAGCATGGCGTAAGCAGAGAGGACTCTGGCGCTGCTGTCCGTCTGTCTGCGTGGGCGGGGCTGACGTACAATGTTGAATGAATTCCATTAGAGCCTAAATTACCTTTAATAATACAACAACAGACAATTAGTGGGGCGCCATTAGCATGGTACCGAGGTGTTTGCTCGTGCGTGTGGCACAGGCCAAACATATGGTTCGGCTCACAGCGAGCCCGCCGTTATAAAGCTAACATTGTCATGACTGATGTATGGTGGCGTGGTAGTGAGCTCTGAAAGATCCATTTGTCTTCTCAATTAAAGCTGAGAGGGGGAAGACAGGAACGGGATATGGGGGGCAGGGAGGTTGCCGTGGTGGGATTCTACCCCCTGTGCGGTCCGCACTTAGGAACATGTGGCGGGGGGCCGAAGCCAGCCCATGTATGTGTGTGTTTGTAAGAGACTGAACAAGTGTGTGTCACACTGCTGGATGCAGGCCAGACGAAGCCTGGGAGTTGTTTTGGCAGCTTCTATTTTTTTTTCTTTTTTTTTTTGAAACTTTTTTTTTTCTACCTAAAACGTCGCCCCAACTCCCGCCCATGTGACCGTCTCCTCCCCTATCTGTTCCTCACCATATTCCACATTTTGCCATGCAGTCAGGAATCTCTTCCCTGAGGCAGAGACCACTTTAATGTGGGAAGCCCGGCAAAGGCAATCAGAGACCCAGACTATTCTACGCCCCCAACACACACACACACCGCTTATCTGACTTGACAACATGGCGTGTATTTCCCTCGTCCACCTCACGCTGTCTCACCATCAAGTAACCCAGATAAGGCCTCGTTAGGGAAAAGAGGAGAGAAGTGGGCGATTATTTCAAGGCTGAAAAAAAAAATAAATGAGCAAATCAGTGTTCATCCATTAGGGCATCGTTCTTAACAAGTGCTTGAATAATTATTTTATCTACAAAGACATTCTTTGATGCTTGTCAGCTCATCCGGTTCGTACATACTGGGTTTTTTCCATCTGACTTTATCAGAGGAATTAACCGAAGCACCACATCACTTTGAATGGGTTATTTTTAGTCCGTTTTTTTTTTTTTTTTTGTAATTGATGACGCAGTTAGTTGCGACTTTGGAACTTTACTGTGTGAGTCATTCACCGACGCCCTAACTGTGTCCCAGTGGTTTCTATGTCAGCGACATAGAAAAATGGGCTAAAATTTGTACAAATAATGTGTGATATATATATATGTATTGATTTAATTACATGTTAAAGGCACAAGCTTGTAAGAGTGAAATGTGGATCGAAATAAATGAATGAAAAAAATATGCCTCTAAATTGCAAATAGCGAGTGGTGAGCATTGAATGATTCCCTACTTCTTTGGTTTTTATGTGTGTGTGTTTGTGTGTTATGGCAATCAGTGAAGGATGACATCGATCCCCATGATTAATGAATCAAAACAAAGTGATACTGGAGGTGTATGAGCTGGATTTCCATCTCGGACACGCACACACACCCTTGCGCACGCTCATAGGCACACACATGCTCAGATTGTGCCAACGCTACAGAGAAATCCCAAGAAAAGCAGTATTGTTCTCCGACTTCTCATGCTGTCCAACAGCTCCTAATTGGACCTTCTCATTATACGTCCTCAGTGGCACAGTGCTGGTGGTATGCAGTGAAATGGAATCGCACTTCTAAGAGGCGCAGAGGAAGCTCACTGTATGCTCAGTGTGTGATGCTTTTTAATTCAAGGTCTCATCCAATTCCCTGCTGCAGCATGTGTTGGAACATCTGGAGCCGCCTTCTCCTTCCTTCTGTTTGCGTTGTAAGACTGTTGGCCGCTTGGCGTGTTCAGATCTATTCAGTCGTTTCTGGTTGTGTGAAAAAAACCCTATTACAAATATATCCCTTGATTTTCGATGGAGCTGAGGACAAGATGTACTGTTTTGAATAGATAATGCAATAACCGAATGAAAAAAAAACAGTAAAAGGAGTACTCTCCCCACCTCCCACTCCCCCAGAAAAGATTCTGACATGACTTGAGCGAACTGAACAGTAAATCACTGCCAAGGCTGTAATATTTTCCACCTGCAAAATCGGAAGGTGGAGTTTTCGGATCCTTAGCCAAAAGCAGATAATTTTCATCAAGATGCTCAATTCCTATATTTTGCCGCTGGATTTTGTTTTTGCTGTAAAAATATCCTATATGAGTATAAAAAAGGTACAGGAAGTGTCTTATTGTCTTATTTTGAGTTACATTTCAATGTCTACCAAATGAACTATTCATCCATTTTGCATTGCTTCTACAGATCAAGATGAAATAAGAACATCAGCAGAGTTGGGAAGTTAAGAGCTACATTTACTCTGTTACATTTACTCAAGTCACTTTTTGGATAAACCTCACGTGTAATGCAACAACCTTTTTACTTTTACTGGAGTATTTTTGTTTCGAAGAAATGTACAGTTGACTGAGTTACATTCCGCTTGCTGCTTGTGTTGTTATCTCCAGGTATATATACTTGCTCACACGATCTACAGTATTTTGGTTAATCACAGAAGCTTCGGTCACATGACGCAAAAGTAAGAACTAGTGATGTCGGACCAATCAAATAGAGCAGAAATCTATATTTAACTTACAGATTCACATGGATGCATGGACTAAAAAAATAAAAAATAACAGCTATGTACATTATGTGCTCTTTCTTATCTGTGTCTGCCTAAAATGTCATCATTTCAGCTACAAGAATGCCACTTTATAATAAATAGCGATTGTGTGTATGTGTGTGTGTGTGTGTGTGTGTGTGTGTGTGTGTGTGTGTGTGTGTGTTGTAGAAATTTGACAATACTGGCCCAATAGCACAACATACCCACATTTGAAGCAATGCCATTGGTTTGCAAACAAACAAATGGACAGCCCATGTCAATGTGAACTACCTCTTTGATGGAGTGGGTAAGTCATACACACCAATCTGTCAAAAGAGTAAGGAAACACCCCGCGCTTTGACGTGGCTTTCCATCTCGCCTCCTTTAACGAGCCTCTAGCCACACTTGCCTTTGTATTTATTGTGAAAATGTCTAATAACTTCAACCAGCGGTTTATGGAGGAAATGGTTTGAATGTGCTCCTGGTGTGTGAAATGGAAATCCTCTTCAGCATTATGGAAATGTGAGGCTCAGAGCGAGCGCAAAGCAAACTGAGGCCGCTCTAATAGTGCGGTGCGCGGTAATGAAATCAGCGACCAGACCGGACCTCATGAATGAGGTCCATGCATTGGCTTTTTATGCTCACCCAAGTGCTCTCTTCAGTTGGGCGTTCCAGCACTGGCGGGGAGAAGAAGAGCCTTCATGGTCTCATCGGGCAAAAAGGATTGAAGGCCTATCTGGGAATCAGCTGCACTTTGGGATTTTAGGGGCACCGTATTTCCTATGCGGGTACCACGATGGACTCAATCATAGGCTGCTGTTGTAAACGTTGCAACTTTATCTGGATGAGGAACAGGAACGATTTTCTTGTGCGGTTTGAAAGCAACTGCGTTAAAAAATTAGTTTCACATTACCACCAATTTAGTCCAACAAATGACTCTTTAAGAGAAGCTGCAAAACATTTGAAGATGAACTGACGTACTGTTCTGTAAAGGGCTTTGTTACAGCTGCAGCTGTTGTGAAAGCGCTGTATAAATGAAGATGTGTTGTAACTACTAAGAATCCAATCAAACTGGTCATCTCTATGTCGTCCACCGATTTTAATGGTTTGTGGGAATTACTACCGATTGCATCACGGTCTCTGGCTCACATCACGGCTGCCGACTTGTCCAAGAGGAAAAACATCAGATAGGAAGGACTCCAACTTTTATTGTGCTAAGGCACCAATTTTATATGAATGGCAACGGCGGACTGCAGTTTGTTGAAATTTTAAGTTGACTAAATATTTCAAGTTTCTCTGTTGTAAAAATTGGATCTTCCACATTACACAACAAAGGCATAAGACGTTAAGTAACTTCGCGAAGTCTCACTATTTTGTATTGGCTAAGTTACCATAAATCAGTTTGAATCCATCTCTCCATGCCATGTCTGCTGTACAATAAATAAATAAATAAATAAATAAATAATACTGTATACTTATTTTCTTGCAAAGGTATGACCTTTGAGCATGTTTAAACACGAGAGAAATGTGAGAAAATGTTAATGATGAAGTTTACAGTCGTAAAACATATCATACCGTATAATGACTGTCAAAAAAACAAAAAGCTTTCCAACTTCGTGCATTTCACCTATCGCAGGTTATTTTTGGAACATAGCTTCTGCGATAAATGAGAATGTGTATTGGAATTTCCGTCTTTCACAGCACCCGGGTTGGGACTTACTGACTGACCATAGACTTGAATAAGTGCTGTAGAAAATGGTTGGTGTGGCATTTCTATAGCATCTTATAGAATGGCAATTTTTCAATGGCAATGCAATGCGAGCCCGAGGGCAGTTTCACTCAGAGGGAGATAGACTGTCAAGCCAAGATGACAGCCACTTGAGATGGATAAATCTGCTTCATTCTTCTTCGACAATTGCAAGAATAATTAGTTCAGACTCATAGAGGTACATACAATTGATTGCAAAGAACGTTTTTTCCTTGATTTCTGCTTTGACAAATCAGTACTTTGTTGAATTCAAACATGAGAGCAATATAAGTCAGTACTATGATGTCACGCGATCGCTGCCATATTAGTGATTTTCTGCCCATGATCTTGCTTGTAAATGACAGTATTTCAGAACCAATAAGTTTAGTAAAAGCTCACCCGTCTTACACAAGCTAAGAATTTAATTCTTTGTTTGCACCCATTGCGCTATGGCTATTAGCCCACGAAGCATGCCACAATGACAGGAGCAGATGAAGGAGAATATTAAGGAGACAAATACACTTTTACGTTTCACAACATCACTTGACTCAGCATTTGCACATTAAATGGCATTTTTTGAAAAACTATACTTGATATTGCCAGCCGAACATATGGAAAAATCAAATCAGGTTGGCGGATTTCTCGTTGGCTATCATTCATCAGTTTGGGCTCTTTATTTAGTACCTCGAGTGTCTTACTTGAGGACCCTTTTAAACAAGCGAACAGGCAAAACGTAAAGACACCCACGCTTGCCCGGGAGACAGAGAAACTCTGAGGAAGTTCTGGGTTAATTAGATTTTTCCTACAACGCAGCACAGCTCGTTCCACTTCAAATATTTATGGATCACACGTCAGGAAAACAGACATTTGAGACCTCTCAGAGCAGCGAGTAACGGGACTTGACTCCTCGCGCACGCACGCACGCACGCACGCATTTTACGAGAGGCACACAATACAAATAAAAAGCTATGAGAAAACTCGCATCGTCCCTCAGAAACACCAATCTTGTCAACAAAGGATTTTGAGTGAATTTTAATTTGCTGGATTGGAAGCTCTGCCAGGACACTTTGTAAGCAGTTACTGTAATTGTAATGTCAGAGTTCCGAGTTGTGTTTGTATACATTTTGCAGAACGTGAAGACTATTCATGTTTACTTCAATACTGACCTCGAATGTCATATGGAGATGCAACAAGAAATTGATGACTGGTAATTGATAACCAATAAAATATCAGCAACTTTTTTTTTTTTTTTTTGGTCCATATCCTCATAACTTCTTCCTCTTAGTGGTAAATATTGTCTGATTTCTTTCATCCTCCATAAAATCAGAGTGGTTTTCTTTGGGTTTAACCACAATAAAACAAGCATCTGTTTATACTTTGGGAAATAATGATCAACATTTTTATTTGTTTTCTGACATTACAGACCAGACCAGTAACTGAATGACAACCAATTTATGTTTGTACATTTTCTGCACTTAAATTTCAAATGACGTCCTGTTTTTGAACATCAGGATGGAGATTCAGCGATTAATCCAAAAATAATCCTAATGGATTAATCGATTATTCAAAGAATTGTTCGTCGCAGCCCTCATATCATATCAAAATACTGTTCCTGTGATATTGTGGTCCATATTCATCATTGAATACAGAAAAAAATAAACTTATACCGAACTAAATGGGGAAAAAAAGGAGGGATGGGGTGGATAAAGTGACAAAATGTAACAATTAATGGGTGGACCTCCCCAGGAAAAAGTTTAATGAGTGCTAGCCTTGGTGTTGTTGTAAACCTATTTAAATGATAAGACCATTTTTATTAATAAAAAGCACATCTCACACTCCGAATTACTTTTACGTTATCGGCATGTGCAGTTCCTGCTTTGGATTCATCGACATGTCTTTGTCACCGATCAAATGAGTGATTCATGATGTGAATTTGGGCTTCCAGCACAACAGCTTCAAAGTAAATCACGCTTGGCAAGTGTAAGACAAGAGTCAGGAAAATACAAAATATGCATGCATGAATATCTGTAAAACTTGCAAAGTAAAAGTTCCGTAGACCTGCACTTGTATGTGGAACTGCTAACTTTATGCAGTTGATTTGTGAATGGCAGCATGAGTTGCTGAACTCTCTGCTGTATGATGGATCACAGAGCAATCCAGAGTCCCTGTGAACCCATCCGGCACCTTCCGGCGACACACTCTGGTTACTGTTTCCTCAGACTTCTGCCTTAACCCTCCACGCACGTACGCAAATGCGCGCTCGCACACACACACACACACACACACACACACACACACACACACACACACACGCACACGCACACGCACACACACACACACACACATCCTTAAATAGCCCTGTCCAAGCGTTCTCGTATGCCTCATGGGCCAGAAGAGCCACAGTGAGACAAAGTACTAAAAGAGATGTCAGACAGAGAAAAAAGTGGAGAGCGAGTCAAAGAACAAGCTAGAGAGAGAGAGGGGGGAGAAAACGAGGATGAGAAGAGGGGAAAAAGTGACGAGACAGAGCAGCGTTGAAGGCAGCCAGGCGCATGTTTGCAGCCTGAGAACAAGCCTGTCCCACTATCTCTACTTGGTCCTTTACAGCTCTACAAGGCCTGGGAGACGTTTTATAGTAGCAATCACTCAGATCCCTTTGGCTTTTATTCCATCTCTGGATTCCACAGTATTCCGTTTCACTTTCTATTAATAGATGAAGGAGAAATGTGGACGCGGCAGCAATTAAC
The DNA here is from genome assembly GCF_001891065.2 of Hippocampus comes. Classification (NCBI taxonomy): domain Eukaryota; kingdom Metazoa; phylum Chordata; class Actinopteri; order Syngnathiformes; family Syngnathidae; genus Hippocampus; species Hippocampus comes. Next base: position 143,951 of record NW_017806164.1, read on the forward strand.
CAACTCCTATTTAAGGTACCGCAAAATGGTTTTGTCCCGGGACAAGTGCAAGTTTGTCGTCGGTGTTTGCATGTTGGGGTGACACTGACCTTGTGTGTTTTGTAAAAGCTCGTTCTGTCCGATATCGAGTGACATAACAGCTCTTTTGTGCCGTGCTGAGATCTGATGTGGACCTCAATGTTATGCTGCCATTTGATCTGCAGAATGAATGTTGTTTCTGTCCCAGAGGGGGGCTGCCTTTCACTGAGTCTGCTGTGTCTGCTCAAGACCACACAGCCAAAAAGCTCGGGACCCCGGGACCCCAAATCATTAGATATAAGGGCTCTGTGAGACTCATGCCCCAACCCACCCCGTGTCCACCCTGCCTTCTCTCTTCACAGGACCGTTTTAGCGCAATCATGTGCTGCAAGTTGACAGACAGATGCATCAATTATGAGCATTTAGTGCAGCAGATATGTGAAAATATGTGAAAGGCCAACAGACACACTAAAGTGTCTCTGAATGATGACCCGGTCATTGAGAGTGTGTGTGTGTGTGTGTGTGTGTGTGTGTGTGTGTGTGTGTGTGTGTGTGTGTGTGTGTGTGTGTGTGTGTGTTGTGTGAGATACAAGCAGGCAGGCATGCTCCTCATTAGAGCAACGTTTTTAGCTTTTTAATCCACAAATGAATTTTTAAGTCTGTGGTGGAAACAACAAGCAGAAATGAATATTTATGTCATCAGTAGCGGTGAAATAGAAATTGATAGTGCACAACCCAGAGACCCTTCAAGTATGTCAACGCCCCCTAGAGGGATTTATCAGCAAGACCTTCACCCTCAGTGCGCTCACGGTGTTCTCTTGTGAATAAACACAGCAACACTAAACTGAAGTTGGTCATCAGTATTTGAATATAGTTTTGGTTATGTTAAAATGCGGTTAGGCATAGATTTATTTCAATTTATGGATTTGAACATTGTAATTCTCAACTTTACTCACGAAACAAACAAAAAAAACTATGTATGATCTACAACCGCTGTTTTGAAACGTTTTCCACAAAGTACCACCTTAACAAACACTTGACTCTCCTTGCACAGTAGTGTAGTAGACCTAAGTGTTCATCAAAAGGCAAAGCTTTTCTTCCTAAAATGTACATTGAATATTATTGTCAGCCCTTGTAACCTTATTCACCATTTGAACATTAATTCTGCATTTAATATAAAAAAAACAAAAACTGTTGACTACAAATTGCATGTAGTGTTTTATTTAAATCATTCAACCATTAATTAAATGCAAATGTATTGTACTTAAAAGTTAAACACAACTGAACTGTAACTATACTTTAATTTGATTTGCCTTTATTTTCTTGGAATCGGTTGATATTTTCATTCATTTGAGTAAATTCGACTTTATTTCATGTCCTACATAGATTTCATTTTGTTTGGATTTTACAATCCTGAACAGGAGAAACAGGATGGAAAATTCATTGTTGATTCTTGTCATGTGTCAGCCATGCGTCAAGCAATCACTGCTGAATGTAAACATTGCCATTATTGGTAGAATCATTTATTTACAAAATCACCTTTTTTTGTAACATCACAATGACATGTTTTCACTCATTTCAAAGAAAATAACACTTTTTACACATACATTATCGGTAACAAGGCACATTTCTGTTTTAAATGCTGTAACCCGGCCTGATGTGTCAACAGCTCCAGCGTGGGTGCTATTTTGAGCACAGACTGTACAGGTTTCATGAATCATGTGTCGGTCATAAACCGTGCAAATCGCCTTCGTTGTGAACAAGACAGACATACCTAAAATGTGAAAGTTGCATGCTGTTGTGGGCTGGAACTTGCAGCCTAGAAACATTAACATAAATCTGAATATGGATTTCACAGGGCAAAAAAATAGTTGGACAATATAGGCTTGCACAACTGTGAAAATACAACAGCAACAAACAAGAATTTCATTTGTAGAGCACAGGATTTGGTCAAGGACGGAGCTTCCTAATTTGAATCAGGACACATTCACAGCTACCACCCTGGTTTATATTGTATTATTAATTTTTCGAAAATAATGAAGCGTTATTCACAGAGAAATTAAAAAAAAAAGTCCTAGCTGTTGCAATGTTAATAAATATGAAAAAAAAAACTCTTTAATCCACTGTACACTTTTTTCATGACCTGTGCAAAACGTTAACAGGCTCAGTGTAATTTAGCTCCCTATTTTTCTTCAATAAATGCATTGAATAACAACAATACTACGACTAATAATAATCATAATAATATAGGCTCATGCTTCAAACACATTTCTCTCATGAATCTTCATATTGTTCACTCAATATTTTATTGGCATTGTTAGAAAAGGAAACACGGAGTCGCTCTCTTTTTGGTCAGTCATATATACTAATATATGCATATACGCATTTCTTCCCTCATACTACCATACACACAAATACACATAGCAAATAGTTGGTGACTTACCAGGAGTGTTTAGATGAATCCTCCCTTTTGTTGCCCCTTTTCAGCCAATGAATCCCAAGCCAGACCTGCTGGTCCTCCTCTTCCAAAGAGGAACCAGAGGACAAGTTTGGGGATGTCGGGGTTGAAGGGAAGTGGCCCATGTGCGGGTCTCATAAAAGGCCGGTTTGGAGTCTCCTATTCCGTCAAACAATGGAGGAGTCGGAGCCAAGGTCCTTCAACTTTCAGTCAGCCTGAGTGCTGCCTCTGTTGTCAATATTGGAGGTCATGCCTCTGAAATATCTTGACCACTACTTCTTTGTGGATTATATTACAGCATTACATGTGCATATTTTCTAAATCTCTGAATTGCTTTGAATGAAAACATGCCTGGATTAAATTTCAATGTCTCAGATGTTTACAGTTAAAACAAACAAAACAAAACAAAAAAAAACAAATGTTCCACAAAATTGACATCAACAGGCGAACTAGACCCTTGTTGAAAACAGTTGAGCACATTCGCCACTCGATAAATAATAATTATTGACGTATAATCATATTATTTTTTTCAATGACATTAAAATAAGACTACGGGCTTTTGGGGTCGATCAGTGATGAAAAAGTTTGGGGAAAAAAAGGACACGGTCAGAAGATGGAGCAATATATCTATTTAAACAACTTGTATATTTACTGTTGAGCCCCACACAGCGAAAATGCATTGGAAAAAACTATTCTTCAACCCCCCCCCCCCCCAATTCTTAAAACAAACAACAAAACACTGATAAACTTTAAATCAAACATGTAATGTTTAGATCTTCTACTCTGACATGAAATCTGACATCAAATCATCTTTGCCAACTGAAATGAATGGAAATGCCAAAAATAATCAGCTCTGTGTGAAGTAGCACGCTACCAAATGTACTTTTTAAAGCATAGAAATAACATGAATGAATAGAATGTAAAGAATAAAAGAGTTTGTGTGTCATGATTAATTCATGAATTGCAAGACCTTCAGATCTGTAAAGACACAAACAAAGAAGACTTTCATAACTACTGTAAGTGACTCTGTGAACTACAGTCCTAACAGTCGTTTTTTTTTTTTTTTTGCGCAGACGACAAAGGAAAAAAAGGCCTGTGACTGTTGTATTGTGTGTCCACATATGTTGTGTTCAAATATTTGTTCGACCATTTGTGGTGTTTTGCATTGTGTGCTAGCCTCACGCGATCAGAAGGCAAAGCAGTGTGTTTGTTTTAAAGACATAATATGTCATTCTCTTTGTTTGGTGTTTAGTTTGACAATATTCTTCAACTGGGAGTTGCGTTAAAGTGTTGTTCACTAGCTGTGAAATGGCTGCAAGTTGAGAGTTGAGTTCATTGCCCATACAGCACTGGTGTTGAGAATATTTGCTCGCATGTCAACTGCAACAAATATTGCTCGAACGACTGCTCGTAACAGAAAAACTTGTAAGTCGGGTTATTGGTATTTCAAAGCCCCGCCAAGCACTGGAAAAAAAAGGTGTGGTGAATTTACTCAATTTTATTTTATCAAGTGGTTGCACAAAATAAAATCATCTGCATCCAGATACATTTTATTTAGATGTGAAGTCTACCTAAGAAAAACAGAAAAAAAAGATCTGTTTCCAAATGTAACAAAAACTAAAAGTAGTTTTTGTGCCACCACTTGAAGAAATAAAACTGAATAAATTCAACACATCATTTTTTTAAAGTCTGCAGTATATTACTGTATTCACATTTCATTTCAGAAAATCTTTTTAACTCATCGTATTTAATAGGAAAGTGTGGTGTTTGTGTGCGTGTGTGTGTGCGTGTGTGTGTGTGTGTGTGTGTGTGTGTGTGTGTGTGTGTGTGTGTGTGTGTGTGTGTGTGTGTGTGTGTGTGTGTGTGTTTATGCGTGAGAACCTTCTCTCAGCCTGTGTGGAGCATGACCCCCATCCTGTCACCCGTGGGGGACCCAGACACTCTTGTGGCAGGTCAGGAAGGAGTCTGTGTTAAACTTCCCTGGTACCTGACAGCCATATTTCACTTCTCTGTGTGACCTTCACCAGCTCCTTGGCAGGAGATAAGAAATGTCCAGCTCGAAGTCTGAAAACCCCTGCTTCCACCGCCACCCCGTTAAAAACACTTCCCACAGCCCTGACCCAAATTTCAGCTGCCTTTGAGAAGGCTGCCCTTCCCTTCAAATGTTCATCCCTGACCTCCAATCTCAGCCACTTGTACCCCACCTGACCCCCAACCTCCTGCCCAGACACTGAACCCTCGTTGTGTCCTTGCCAAGCGTGACCCCGACCCTAAGTGTGTGCTAACAACAGCTTTCTCAAGGTATAAAAACACCAACGTCAGCGACGGCTTCAGAGTTCAGCTTGTTTTTTTTTTTTGTTTTGTTTTAACAAACGGCCCCGAAGCAATTGAACAATACTCTCGCCGAACAGCGTGCGGATTAGCAGCAAATCTTGCTCTTACTGCTTAATTTAATCTCGCCTGAAAAACGTGTTCGGGGTAGGCTGCCCACCTTGTGACGAAGACATATGATGAATTGCAGAGCCATGTGCTGGATGGAAGAATGCAACTCGTACCATTATGAGATAAAGGCCAGAGGGGGAGGGATCCAGCCCCGGCTACCTGTCATTCGTTATCACAAATGTGGTATTAAATGTAGAGATAAGCGATGAAAGAGGAGGGAGGCATTGTGGTGATACACACAAGGGTGTGTGTTTGGAAGCGGGCAGATGGCTCGGCTTGATTCCACAGACAGCAGCGCCAGATTCTCATCGAAGGTGAGCTCTGACTCCAAAGTCGGACTTTGTTGCTTCACATCATGAGGGGGAAATGCTGACCTTGTGTTTCATTGCATTTACTCCGCGTGCGTCCGTGTGTGCGTGTCAGTGTGGACGAGATGCGAGACAGGCAGCGTGACTAGTGGCAGTAGGGAGTAATTGTGATTGAGAGCATTATTCCTCACTCCACCCATTTGTATGTCAAACACACGCACACACATACGCGTGCTGCCTCTCCCATGGGTCATTCTGACACTGTCCAGATAAAGCGAGAGACGGATGGTTCGAGGGAGAGAGAAAGGGAGAGCGCGTGTTTGTGCGCTACGTTGATTTTTGTTTAGCTTTCATGTGTTAATGTGTTTGCCATCTCGTTTCAGTATGTGTGTGAATGAGAGACGGTGTCTTCATTTATTTCAGTGGACCCTCCGAGGTGGAACACAAATCTGTTCTGAAACACTCATCAACCTCGACCAAAACTTCTGAACTCATGAATAGTTTTCCCATTGTATAATAGTTCAGTAACATCTTACATTGTTAAGAGTTGAAATCCATGTTAAAAAAAAAAAAAAAAAGCAATGGAAACACTGATATGAATCTCTGAAAACATTAAAATACTCCCAAGTGTTAACAACTTGCAAGAGTAAATCATAAAAAAAGTGTGTGTTTGCATGTGTGTGTGTGTGTGTGTGTGTGTGTGTGTGTGTGTGTATGTGTGTGTGTGTGGTTGGGGGGGATCGGGGGTGCAAAAACTCTCATCCTGATTAACAAGCGGTGGCACAAATGGTGAAACTTTAAATGTAAGTTTGCTTACAGTACGGAACTTTCTGTGTGTATTCGATGTGCTTCTTAAGAGCCATTTAAAATGCATAAATGATATGGTAAAATAAACCATAAAATTCCTCATTTCTCAAGTAAAGACTCTTTTTTCTGATGGCATATTCAGTAAATACCCCATCTACACTTTCATTTTTGTTTATTCTCTTGGGGAAAAGAACTGTTTAGTTTAAATTCACACTTAGTTGTGTTCCTTGCTTTTTACTCCGTCATGTTACCATAACGTGTGCTTCTTAAGAGCCATTTAAAATGCATAAATGATATGGTAAAATAAACCATAAAATTCCTCATTTCTCAAGTAAAGACTCTTTTTTCTCATGGCATATTCAGTAAATACCCCATCTACACTTTCATTTTTGTTTATTCTCTTGGGGAAAAGAACTGTTTAGTTTAAATTCACACTTAGTTGTGTTCCTTGCTTTTTACTCCGTCATGTTACCATAACGCATTCCCCCCTCTAAACTATGTTGAGGCTTTTTCTTCTTTTTCATGTGTGCAAAAACACTACGTGAAAAAGAAAGAAAATAGAAAAACACACACTATGATCCCTTGCTGAACGGACAGTCCAAGTGGACTTGATCGGTGTACGTTCCCCAAGACGATTGACTTGGACGACCTCGGGGGCATTCGACTTGAGAGGTTCCACTGTCCTGATGTCTTTTTTATTGTAAGGCTCAAATTCCTAGGAAAGAGCCAGTCCATCCAGCGATTAAACAACAATTTCACTTGTCCGATGTGGCCGGGCTCCCGGTTGGGGCTTTTTGTGATCCAAACCACAATCATAAAACACATTTTTGAAATATCCTTACATGCCACAACTTATAATTTGAGTTTCTATCGTCCCAGATGACACTCTGGAAAACTACAATTGATGTACTCTGGAATCTTGCCCGCTTTAAGGAATTTGATTACTGCATCACGCCGATCAGTTTTTGTCTCGGAGTCACTGTGTTTTGGGTGTGATGCGCGAGGCGCCCGCCATGGCCGTACCAGTGTGTCATTCTACTGTTCGACGGCACGATGCTCCACCCTGACCTGCAGCATGCTTTCGCCCACAGGGGAGCCCTGTTGATGGGGCGTGTGTTAGCGTGCGTAGGCCCCTGAGCCCTGGCCCTTGTGTGGTCTGCCTCTGCGAGTATGTGTGTGGTCCTCCCGGCCCCCTGCTCATCTGTCCGAGGCCTACTAACGGCCTGCCCAATGACCACGGCTGTTTACTTTACTTCTGTCTGCACCAACTGAACTCTGATCGCCCGCTTCCTCCAGCTGGGCCGAATCAGAGCCCGGCTCAGAGTC
>NW_017806164.1:151600-155884 GCF_001891065.2 Hippocampus comes
GGTCCGGGGGGTGCTGGAGCCTCTCCCAGCCGTCTTCATGCAGTAGGCAGGGGACACCCTGAACCGGTTGCCAGCCAATTGCAGAGCACACAGAGTTGAACAACCACCCGTGCTCACACTCACGCCTAGGGACAATTTAGAGGTTTCAATCAGCCTGCCATGCATGTTTTTGGAATGTGGGATGAAACCGGAGTACCCGGAGAAAAGCCACGCAGGCCCGGGTAGAACATGCAAACTCCACACAGAAAGGCCGGAGCTGGGATTGAACCCAAAGCATCCTCTCAGTTTCACTTTCACAAAAAAGTATTTTAAAAATAAAATTATATAACAAAGCAGGTCACCTTCAACCTATGGCAGCGCCTGACCTGCATCAACGGAAGTTGTTCGGGGTCAGCAGTCTGCACTTGCAGCTTGCGATTAGAGCTGTTGCCATTTATTTTATTTTTATTCGTCTCATTCAGTTTTTTTTCATGTACAATTCACCGATGGCACTGGCAAAGAATGGGAGTATCTGATTCCTTTTTACAAACTCACAAGCTCTTGTATTGACTTTATTTTTCTGATTCGTTCGTGCTCTGGGCCATTGTGGCTGTTGCTCATCATGGCATGCGTGTGAGGATGCGTGCACGTGCGGGAGGTCGGTTGCTTGAAAAGTCAATCTACAGTAAAAAAAGGTTGGGCACCCCTGGGGTATAGTCATCCTTTAACTGTTCTACAAGGTCAAACTACAGGCATACAAGGTACTTGGAATAATTAAATAAATAAATAAATAAAGAAATATTAAAAAAAGGCGGAAAACAACATTCAAGGTAACAACCAAATCAAGGTAACAACCCCAAACTTGTATTAAATTCACCACAACAGGAAACAACAATTCAAATAATGACATACAATAATCGACAAAGATAAAATGAAACCAGGGAACTAAATACAAGAAAATTTACAAGCTAATGAGGTCGGTCTGGACGTTACACGAGTGGCTGGACGTAGCTGATAGGCTCACACAAGCGAGCGGCCTGACGCGAACAGGTGGAAACAAAAACCTAATGAAACAGACATGAAAAAAGGGACACGGGGAAAACATGGAACAAAACTGAATCCAATCCAAAGAAAGTCAACACAAGACAGATCATGACAAACCAACCCTTTAGTCAACATGTATTCCTAGCGTTGCCTTTTCAACCTGTCGCTTACCCGAGAGTCCGCACTGATTCGGCTTCATAAATGTCTTCCTGTCTGGAGTCTAGCTTTGCATTTATTAAGTTACTTCTTTACAGTGAAGGTCAAGAAGTTAAGCGTTCAAGCACGCCGCAACACACAGGGCATATTATCCTACATAAATCCACTGAGTAATGAGGCGGAGATGGCGGGATACCTGCTCCCCCTCCTCTTCTCTGCCTGGGGTAATTCCTCTTATTAAGAACGCGTACGTGTGTGTGAGTGAGTGTTTGACTTCAGGTCCTGGTTTGGGATGGGGGAGACAAGGGAAGAGGGGAATTCGAGGGAGGCTGGTAGTGTTTAAGACCAGTGTTTGGTCAGGGAAACCAGGAGAGGCCCTCTGGGGTCACCCTGTACCGCTTTACAAATTGAGGGCTGTGCCGGCAGGCGCCAGGGCTGAGTCGAATGAGTGAGCAGACTGACCTTTGACCGCGGCCCAGCCCTCGCGCAGGAGCCCCTGTAACCTAGCAGAGGGGACCGCTGACCTCCCGGGGTCACATATCTCCTCTTCCTCTTCCAAAGCTGCAGGGGATTCCGAGTTCTCCCAGCACCCATCCTGCAGAAATTAGATTTAACGCAGACCGTTCCAAAAATAAACAGCTGGTTTATGCTTGAAATTGTCCTGAAGACCATGAAGTTGGATAAGATGACACTCTACCGAAGTCAAAACAAACAATAATACAAACTGAACCTTAATGCAACCTCTTTATTTTGTATTGTTGAAAGCATCACATCACAACGAAAAGCTTTTGTCGCATACTCGGAAACATGCTTGCTATCAGAAACGCCCCCCCGCCCCAAAAATAAATAAATAAATAATTTTGCGAACATATTCCACAACTTGGCAGCTTCTTTCTGTGAACATCTTCGGTTCTGCCTCTGTGTTTGTCCCCAAAGCTCCTCCCCCTCTGTCGTGTGCCCCGTCCACTGCTTCTTATTAGTAATTGCAACAGGAAGTGTGATCACCATGGTTCAAGGACTCTCTAATTCTATCACAGAGCAAGAGAAGGTTGTAGGGGTGGACGAGAAGGTCGAAACACGAAAAGAGGCAACGTGAGACAGGCTGAAAAGGCTTCAGTTGAGTGGCCCGTGAGTCGAAACGTGTGGTGGGTTTGCCAGCTGCTTGTCACGCTCCATTAAGTACAGAAACACACTCATATTCTTGTCAGAGGAAATCAACATCCATTGCGGTGGGAACAATCACAATCCTGTGTGGCTTATGAATACTGCTGAAACTTTTAGTGCAAGCGCATTGTTCCAACAAGATCGGAACCGTTTTGCTTAGTAAAAACAGGGCTTATGTTTAGCATGCATGCATACATTAGTTAAACTACCCTGATCATTTCACTACTACTTTTGATACTACAGTACTAACTGGGCTTTATATGTGTCGGAGGCTAGCTACAACCTAAAAACTGCTGGGTTGCAAATAACTACAGTATTTGAAACCCACATTGGGTTATTATGCATATCGAGTTATCTTTAACCCATATTGGATTATTTTTACCCATTGATTTCTTTTTTGGGTTACACTTTCATACTGTCTTGCACTAGTTAGGCCCTTTTTACTCTGATGAAATAGAATATGCTTTTTTTGCTAGTATTATGAAATATAATACAGTAATAATAATAATTATAATAATAAGAAGAATTTTATTATTATTCTTATTATGATTATTATTGCAGAGCTGCCAAATGATATTGATTGTCGGAATCCACTGAATGCCAATTCATTACGTTCATTGGTCCATATATATATTTTTTCTTAATCTAGCATCTAACATTTGCACCAGCACTGTGTCAGACCACCAAGACATTGGCCAGTACGGATTTCATCAATGAATGCGATGAAATTAATATTACGTTGTTAAAAAGAAAAAGAACGTGTGTTCACATTGAACAGTCGCCTAACCTCCCTGCTTTCCATTGTTCGTTCTGGGAAATGCTTGGTGCATTATTTTGCACCGTCCCAGGTCCTTGAGAGCCATAGCCGGTTAGCTGACGTGACTAAATGAGATGCGCCATCGCAAGTTCTCTTTGCATCCAGTGTCAACACAGCATACAGGAAGTCACTAATCTGTACCAATGAAGAAGCTACACTTCTGACTAGTATCGTTTTCATGAAACAAGGATGGGGAGAGAGACAGAGGCCATGCTAATTGCTAAGCTAATCATGCTATGCTAATCAATCTTTAAGCGCTGAAATAAGTGATTTGGTGATACGGTATACTTGTCACACGCAGTAGATCTGACTGGAACTGCGTTCTAGTGGAAAGCAGCATACTTTGAACAGCAAAATGAAAGGCAAATTAATCAGACTCACACCAGACTGTAACCAGACATCTGACGATGTGCCGCCTTTTCAAGCAATGTATTTTCTAAGATCGCATCTTTTGCTGATATAAAGTGAAGATTTAGAACAATGAAAACAGAAAGAAGCAACAGAGGAACACCACTGAAACTCGTATTTTGCCCAATGAAAACCATCCAGAAGGATTGCACACGATGAATACGGCTAATTCGAGAACGAGAGTGGGTGCCAGGTGCGCTGTGTCACGGAGTCGAGTCCGATGTTTGGATAAGATGCGTGTGGCCGAGCGCTCCCGACACTCATGAGACAAAGAAGCCGAAGGGTGGTGCGAATTTCCTCCACAGGTTTCAGAGCATGTCCGCACGCACGGTTAAACCTCACCACTGGAAACGTACGCTGTCCCATCACGTCACTCTTGGGTGGCGGCGTTTGCCCATGGCTGACGACGAGACAGACAGAGAAAGGTGTTAGACCGCAGCCATCGGCTGGGGACCCTCACGGTGGGACACGAACCCAGCAGCTGATCTCTCCCATTTATTCTTCTCATGTGTATTTGTGTGTGTTAAGGAAGCGTGTGGCTTTTGTTTATTCATGTATATGCATGCCAAGTATGCATGAGCGTGCAAAGATAAATCTTTCACCCGTAAAGGTTCCATAACCGCTCCTGTCGGCTTCCACTGACATACTGTAGCAGGAAGAGGGCTGTGGGAATTTGGTCAATACATACAACTTGGAAAAACACGGCTATCCCATGC
>NW_017806164.1:156097-160119 GCF_001891065.2 Hippocampus comes
AACGCATTCCCCCCTCTAAACTATGTTGAGGCTTTTTCTTCTTTTTCATGTGTGCAAAAACACTACGTGAAAAAGAAAGAAAATAGAAAAACACACACTATGATCCCTTGCTGAACAGACAGTCCAAGTGGACTTGATCGGTGTACGTTCCCCAAGACGATTGACTTGGACGACCTCGGGGGCATTCGACTTGAGAGGTTCCACTGTCCTGATGTCTTTTTTATTGTAAGGCTCAAATTCCTAGGAAAGAGCCAGTCCATCCAGCGATTAAACAACAATTTCACTTGTCCGATGTGGCCGGGCTCCCGGTTGGGGCTTTTTGTGATCCAAACCACAATCATAAAACACATTTTTGAAATATCCTTACATGCCACAACTTATAATTTGAGTTTCTATCGTCCCAGATGACACTCTGGAAAACTACAATTGATGTACTCTGGAATCTTGCCCGCTTTAAGGAATTTGATTACTGCATCACGCCGATCAGTTTTTGTCTCGGAGTCACTGTGTTTTGGGTGTGATGCGCGAGGCGCCCGCCATGGCCGTACCAGTGTGTCATTCTACTGTTCGACGGCACGATGCTCCGCCCTGACCTGCAGCATGCTTTCGCCCACAGGGGAGCCCTGTTGATGGGGCGTGTGTTAGCGTGCGTAGGCCCCTGAGCCCTGGCCCTTGTGTGGTCTGCCTCTGCGAGTATGTGTGTGGTCCTCCCGGCCCCCTGCTCATCTGTCCGAGGCCTACTAACGGCCTGCCCAATGACCACGGCTGTTTACTTTACTTCTGTCTGCACCAACTGAACTCTGATCGCCCGCTTCCTCCAGCTGGGCCGAATCAGAGCCCGGCTCAGAGTCTCAGCAGCCTGTGGAGAGCCCCCCAGAGTCTGGGACATGACGGGACATTATGTTGGGCGCGGGTGGATTAGGACACCATTGCACCCACCGCCATGTCCCGTTTCATCTCCCGTTGACCACATCCTGGCATGTGGTCGCCATGTTGACATGATGCTGTCAGAGGCCTGGTCGCATTCAGGTAGAGCAGGGGTGCCCAACCCGTTGATCACAATTGACCGGTAGCCCGCGAACTGGTCTCAAGTCGATTGTGTGTGTGTGTGTGTGTGTGTGTGTGTGTGTGTGTGTGTGTGTGTGTGTGTGTGTGTGTGTGTGTGTGTGTGTGTGCGCGTGCGTGTGCGCGCGCACTTATTTCACACTCCCACACCCAAACTCCTCCATCATTTTGGCCTATTTCCACGCTGACTCCTCCTCTCAGCATTTCCAGTTCACTCCCATATGTGGATTTTGGCCCACTGTAGCTGTTGAGACAAATCAAGTCTGTGGGCCCTATTTGCATGGACAGGCGCCCCTGAGCACGGCGTAAAAATGGCCGCATCTTCATTTTTGCACCTGGGCAAGTCTAGTTTACCATCTTTGGCAAATTGGCACTGGGATTGAACCCAAAGCATCCTCTCAGTTTCACTTTCACAAAAAAGTATTTTAAAAATAAAATTATATAACAAAGCAGGTCACCTTCAACCTATGGCAGCGCCTGACCTGCATCAACGGAAGTTGTTCGGGGTCAGCAGTCTGCACTTGCAGCTTGCGATTAGAGCTGTTGCCATTTATTTTATTTTTATTCGTCTCATTCAGTTTTTTTTCATGTACAATTCACCGATGGCACTGGCAAAGAATGGGAGTATCTGATTCCTTTTTACAAACTCACAAGCTCTTGTATTGACTTTATTTTTCTGATTCGTTCGTGCTCTGGGCCATTGTGGCTGTTGCTCATCATGGCATGCGTGTGAGGATGCGTGCACGTGCGGGAGGTCGGTTGCTTGAAAAGTCAATCTACAGTAAAAAAAGGTTGGGCACCCCTGGGGTATAGTCATCCTTTAACTGTTCTACAAGGTCAAACTACAGGCATACAAGGTACTTGGAATAATTAAATAAATAAATAAATAAAGAAATATTAAAAAAAGGCGGAAAACAACATTCAAGGTAACAACCAAATCAAGGTAACAACCCCAAACTTGTATTAAATTCACCACAACAGGAAACAACAATTCAAATAATGACATACAATAATCGACAAAGATAAAATGAAACCAGGGAACTAAATACAAGAAAATTTACAAGCTAATGAGGTCGGTCTGGACGTTACACGAGTGGCTGGACGTAGCTGATAGGCTCACACAAGCGAGCGGCCTGACGCGAACAGGTGGAAACAAAAACCTAATGAAACAGACATGAAAAAAGGGACACGGGGAAAACATGGAACAAAACTGAATCCAATCCAAAGAAAGTCAACACAAGACAGATCATGACAAACCAACCCTTTAGTCAACATGTATTCCTAGCGTTGCCTTTTCAACCTGTCGCTTACCCGAGAGTCCGCACTGATTCGGCTTCATAAATGTCTTCCTGTCTGGAGTCTAGCTTTGCATTTATTAAGTTACTTCTTTACAGTGAAGGTCAAGAAGTTAAGCGTTCAAGCACGCCGCAACACACAGGGCATATTATCCTACATAAATCCACTGAGTAATGAGGCGGAGATGGCGGGATACCTGCTCCCCCTCCTCTTCTCTGCCTGGGGTAATTCCTCTTATTAAGAACGCGTACGTGTGTGTGAGTGAGTGTTTGACTTCAGGTCCTGGTTTGGGATGGGGGAGACAAGGGAAGAGGGGAATTCGAGGGAGGCTGGTAGTGTTTAAGACCAGTGTTTGGTCAGGGAAACCAGGAGAGGCCCTCTGGGGTCACCCTGTACCGCTTTACAAATTGAGGGCTGTGCCGGCAGGCGCCAGGGCTGAGTCGAATGAGTGAGCAGACTGACCTTTGACCGCGGCCCAGCCCTCGCGCAGGAGCCCCTGTAACCTAGCAGAGGGGACCGCTGACCTCCCGGGGTCACATATCTCCTCTTCCTCTTCCAAAGCTGCAGGGGATTCCGAGTTCTCCCAGCACCCATCCTGCAGAAATTAGATTTAACGCAGACCGTTCCAAAAATAAACAGCTGGTTTATGCTTGAAATTGTCCTGAAGACCATGAAGTTGGATAAGATGACACTCTACCGAAGTCAAAACAAACAATAATACAAACTGAACCTTAATGCAACCTCTTTATTTTGTATTGTTGAAAGCATCACATCACAACGAAAAGCTTTTGTCGCATACTCGGAAACATGCTTGCTATCAGAAACGCCCCCCCGCCCCAAAAATAAATAAATAAATAATTTTGCGAACATATTCCACAACTTGGCAGCTTCTTTCTGTGAACATCTTCGGTTCTGCCTCTGTGTTTGTCCCCAAAGCTCCTCCCCCTCTGTCGTGTGCCCCGTCCACTGCTTCTTATTAGTAATTGCAACAGGAAGTGTGATCACCATGGTTCAAGGACTCTCTAATTCTATCACAGAGCAAGAGAAGGTTGTAGGGGTGGACGAGAAGGTCGAAACACGAAAAGAGGCAACGTGAGACAGGCTGAAAAGGCTTCAGTTGAGTGGCCCGTGAGTCGAAACGTGTGGTGGGTTTGCCAGCTGCTTGTCACGCTCCATTAAGTACAGAAACACACTCATATTCTTGTCAGAGGAAATCAACATCCATTGCGGTGGGAACAATCACAATCCTGTGTGGCTTATGAATACTGCTGAAACTTTTAGTGCAAGCGCATTGTTCCAACAAGATCGGAACCGTTTTGCTTAGTAAAAACAGGGCTTATGTTTAGCATGCATGCATACATTAGTTAAACTACCCTGATCATTTCACTACTACTTTTGATACTACAGTACTAACTGGGCTTTATATGTGTCGGAGGCTAGCTACAACCTAAAAACTGCTGGGTTGCAAATAACTACAGTATTTGAAACCCACATTGGGTTATTATGCATATCGAGTTATCTTTAACCCATATTGGATTATTTTTACCCATTGATTTCTTTTTTGGGTTACACTTTCATACTGTCTTGCACTAGTTAGGCCCTTTTTACTCTGATGAAATAGAATATGCTTTTTTTGCTAGTATTATGAAATATAATACAGT
>NW_017806164.1:162302-170396 GCF_001891065.2 Hippocampus comes
AAAAGACAGAGAAAGGTGTTAGACCGCAGCCATCGGCTGGGGACCCTCACGGTGGGACACGAACCCAGCAGCTGATCTCTCCCATTTATTCTTCTCATGTGTATTTGTGTGTGTTAAGGAAGCGTGTGGCTTTTGTTTATTCATGTATATGCATGCCAAGTATGCATGAGCGTGCAAAGATAAATCTTTCACCCGTAAAGGTTCCATAACCGCTCCTGTCGGCTTCCACTGACATACTGTAGCAGGAAGAGGGCTGTGGGAATTTGGTCAATACATACAACTTGGAAAAACACGGCTATCCCATGCGTGTCACTCAAAGTGACAAGTTTGAAAAAGTTACTTCGAAGTCGTGTAAAATTAACAACACTGAATTAGTGGCATAGCGTACCTGTCTACAAGTCTACCAGTGAATGTCTTCCTGTTTTTGTTGATTTTGGCCCACTGTAGCTGTTGAGACAAATCAAGTCTGTGGGCCCTATTTGCATGGACAGGCGCCCCTGAGCACGGCGTAAAAATGGCCGCATCTTCATTTTTGCACCTGGGCAAGTCTAGTTTACCATCTTTGGCAAATTGGCAGACGGGTTTGCATCTTGTTGGGCGTTTATTTTGTATCTATCTCTTATTGCTTGCTCAATTTATTCAATTTGGTTTCTCACAGAGACTTCTGCCTTTGCAAATGACAGTAAACCATTCAAGGGTGCTACCACCAATGTCCACCTGGTGCTGCAAATGGGCCAACAGAATACTGCGATTGAGGGAGGTTTTGTTACTTTCGCTTTTCATTTTTTTTGTCTTAGGTCTCGAGTAATCATCAAGGGCTACATTTTACTTTTACTTGAGTCATACATAAAGAAACAGTACTCTTTCTTAGGATTTCTTTTATATTTATATTTCTTTTATTACTCTGCCCAAGGGCGGCCTGGTGATCCAGTGGTTAGCGTGTCGACCTCACAGTGCAGAGGTACCAGGTTCAATTCCAGCTCGGCCTACCTGTGTGGAGTTTGCATGTTCTCCCCGGGCCTGCGTGGATTTTCTTCGGTACTCCGGTTTCCTCCCACATTCCAAAGACATGCATGGCAGGCTGATTGAACACTCAAAATTGTCCCTAGGTGTGAGTATGCAAATAATTGTTCCTCTCTGTGTGCCCTGCGAAAGGCTGGCAACCGGTTCAGGGTATGCCCCGCCTACTGCCCGAAGACGGCTGGGATAGGCACCAGCACGGCCGCGACCCTCGTGAGGAAGAAGCGGATCAGAAAATGGATGCATGGATGGATAGTCTGCCCAATTCTCACTCAAATTCAACTTGTCGCTTTTCCGTAACCCAGAACAGCATAAGTGACAAGATGAGCAGAAGGGCTTTTGTACGCATTTCAAAGCAGCCAGGATTAGCCATTAAGAGTGAGGACATACTATTTCATGAACTGGAATGGCAGTCACTCAAGGCCGCGACGGAGAATGAAGCAGATCAGAAAATGGATGCATGGATGTATAGTCTGCCCAACTCTCACTCAAATTCAACTTGTCACTTTTCCGTAACCCAGAACAGCATAAGTGACAAGGTGAGCAGAAGGGCTTTTGTACGCATTTCAAAGCGGCCAGGATTAGCCATTAAGAGTCAGGACATACTATTTCATGAACTGGAATGGCAGTCACAAACAACCACCTACTGGATATGACTGAATTTCGTAATAAAAAAAAATGCATCTCAAACTAACACTAGTGGAAATACAAAAAGACTAATACGATTGTGATTGACACAACAGTAGTAGTCTTTGCCGGCATTTGTTGTGGAACAAGGACAAATGTGGTTTGAGTGTCTTAAATCAAGGTAATATTAAAGCCGAGTCAGAAAAGCTATCTGGACTTAAACATTTCCTTCCTCTGAGCAATTTGTTCCTATCGCCAACTTCCTGCCCGGTCTCTGCCTTCGTGTGAACTGGCTCGGACTGAGATACATGATAGCATATCTCAATTATGATCCTGCAATTTAGATTATTGTGCTGCACATGCAGGACAGTGCTGTCTCCTGGGGTGAGGAGCCATAAAATCTCCCGATCGCAGCAGCAGACATCTCTGTTGACCTTTTTTTTTTTTTTTTTGCAGTCAGCACATCACTAAAAGTGCGCGGTCTGGAGAAATGACCTTCCTTCACTTTGCTTTCGATTTGTTTTGCTACTCGTCTTTGATCACTTTTACTTCTGGTCTCCACTCTTGTTGTTCGACCTTTTTTCTAGTTTCCTAGCTGACTGAGATCAAGTGCGAGCACTTGAAGGTGCGCCCAGCTGACAAGTTTTCCAAAAATGAATCTGTGGAGGGAAACTAGCTGCTCGATAGCCCCCACCCTGCGTACTGTATCTCCTCCGCTTCTCTCCCCTCACTGTAGACTATTTGTATTTAGTACTGGAGATATGGGGAGCAAGGCTGGAATGTACCGAGCTCTGGTTTCTGAGTGAAAGGCGTTGTAATACATTTGACACTAATCATAGAGTTCACATATTGGTTTGATTTCAGTCGATCGCGCTCTAATGGCCAAACACTCTCAGGGTTAATCAGTGTGCAAGTAGACAGCTACGTTTGGGCCTCAGAACCACACAGGTTGCAGAATGTGTCCGCTTGCTTGTTCCAACTGCGTGGAGGCAATACAGAAAGACATTTTTCAGTAATAAGTTCACGTCACATGTATGAAATGTAGCTGGGATAAAAGCTTCAAAATAAGACGCTGCTTTTGGCCATCGGTCGATTAAAGAGTCAAGATGAGTTTGGTTGACATTTGGACGCTTTATCCAATGCAATGATAGTTTATTGCTTCTGATTTGGTAATTAAAGTCAAGTATCCGTTTCTATGATTGTTGAACATGCAATGTAATCTATGTGTTTGGTGTACTAATTCGTCACAAAATGATATCCCAAATCTTTAAATGTATCTTTATACTATTTGTCACTGCAGCCTCTAGCCATGAATGGATCTTTTTTTTTTGAGATTAAATTCTGTTTTTCTTGACTGACTTGACACACACACACACACACACACACACACACACACACACACACACACACACACACACACACACACACACAAAAACACACACACACACACACACACACACACACTTGTGGCAATATATGTTATTAACGTAGCTACCATTTTTGGGGGGAACGGAAATATAGAGGATATTCTTTCTATACTTAATTTGACCAAAATCCTAACATAACATTAAAAAAAGTTTTTTTTTTCCTAATTTTGTTAGAACGATGATGATAATTATTATACTCTATTGTCTGTCTACATGTGTTGCCTGATCCGTCAGCTAGCCCATCTATAGCGTTCAGCATTGTGTGTTAGCATTAAATTAGCAGAGTTTTGTGTAAGCTCTGTGTTTTGGTTACAAGCACAACCTTTACATTTCAACTGGGGATGATGACAAAGAGCTTCAAGCAACCATCGCTTATTGAATTGTTGATTACCTGCCGGTTGTTGTGAAGTTAACTGACACGATTTATCGATGGTAACTTCCAATTTTTGGGAACAACTCAAGAAAAAAATACCGGTCAAGTGATGACTCATACCTTTAAAAATTTGGGTCACGCTTAGCTCTCGGTAGACTCTTCACATATCTGGAGTTAAAACTGAAGTTATTTCCTATAAAGAGTCAATACATTGAACTGTACCGAGACTGATTATCTGAAAGTAATTTTAATGCTGATCCCAGTTCAGTTGGTGCTCACGAGTGTGTGAGGCGTGCAGTACAGCAGGAGGGTCCTGCACGCTGACATGGCCCCAGCTGGATTTACAGTGTGCTAATGTGCTGGCAGTGAAGACACGCCAGCTGCTTCCAGAGCGCAAGCGAGCTGGCTGCAGTACCGCCTACAAAGTAAAGGTCAGCGGTTCAGCTCGAGTTTAGCTTTGAGCTAACTGGAATCAAACATTCACGTCCATTGCTCAAACTCCCTAAAAAGCTCTATCAGACATTTTTGATCAAATATGTGAAAAAAAAAGGCTTCCTCCACGCATTCTGCAATGCTGGCTGGGATATGGGAAACGAAAAGGCATACAGTAATGACAAGTTGTGCTCCAGTTTCAAGCCACCCACTGTTATTGAGCCTGTCTCCATTTAAGCGACGCTGTCTTAAAAAAAAAAAACAACAAAAAAAAAAAAAAACAAGTTCTGCTCCGTTGTGGTTTAGCCTTGGGACACAGTTGTTATTTGACTGTGCTCTTTTCACATAATGGTGTAAGCAAGCAATTGAGAGAGAGTGATCCAAAATATAGAGCACAATGTTTGACACAATTTAGGGTTCAATACGAAATTTACTGTAAAAGTTAGTTATAGAGCCTTCAATGGTTAGGTTCCTCCTTACTTGGTGGATTTTATTGTCCTGAGAGGACACTGCGGTCTGCGAAGTGCCTTTCACTTAAAAACCCTGTCAGGTCAATTCAGAGATTTATATCTAAATACATTTTACGCGTTTGGAGGTAATAGCTGGCAAAACGTGCAAACACTAAGACTGAATTTCAGAAATCTAGCGTTAAACTGTTTTTCACCATTCCAGTTTCATTTCAGCTAAAACAGGGCTGTGTGGCACGGCAGGTTTAGAGCGCCTCATTGTTGTGGCATGAAAAATTCCCGTGAGAACTAAATGAGATATATTGCAGCCACGGGAGGCTTTATGCGGATATTTGCGTTTTTAAGCTCAAACCGTGAAAATATATCCCTACATGTGTATGTTTTTAACATGAAGCGATGCATAGGCATAAGAAAGATGCTTGATGAAGAAGCAGCATCCATTTTCCGGCAGATCATTTTATTTCCACACAATTGGTGTTTCAGAGCAGTGACAATTTCGTTATTTGTCTTAATTTTGGAACCTATTTTATATTCTTGACTTCCGGTATTTAATATACTTTTATTTAAATTTAACAGGGTTGTTAGCAACACTCTTGTCTCTTTGCACGGATTTCAACAATGGTAAAAACTAAAAGTGGAAAAAAAAAACAACCTGATAACAAAATTTCCAGTAGCATTTATCATTGAGCGTTTGATTGATTTGCTTTTCTCGTATTATCTATTCAATATAAACTGTTGTAACTGTATATTTTATATATTTATGACTGTATTGTCAAGCACTTTGTTCGAACTCTCTGACAAAAGTGCTCTATACGTATATAGAATTTACTTACTTGTTAACCGACTGACTTTTATTCATTTGACAGGCAGCGGAGAAGCAGGCTTGCGTGCAGTTTTATCCCCCAAGAGAATATGAACCATAAATGGTATTTCTTTGAGCATCAGTAGCACTGTGACTGAAATACAACAGAACCATTCTGGTCGAACGTGGCGGAATATCGTTTTACTGAATATAAATTTGAACTGCCTACAACAATAACACAGCAGTGCCACAAGAGCGTGCACACTTGATGGAGGATTGAAAAGGTCTAAAAAATGTTAAGTATTGCAGATACGAGAGGAAGGCCAGATTGTGTAAGCTAACGTGAAATAAGCAGCAGGCCTGCTGTGTGGCCGAGCAGTGAGGGAGTTTAAACAGATAATATGTCTTTTCTTTTTGGGCGCGCACACACATGCGCAAGCCTCTCGTCGTAACAGTGTTTATCCCAGCCCAGCCATGCGGCCATAAAACATGGTCACTGTCAGTGCCCGGCCTGTCAGTGGACTCCTGTTTACCTGACAAAGTGGTCCGACCTGGGTAGTGATGTTGGATCGGCGGCCCCCTCCGCCGGAGGGCCTGGAGAGCTTTGGCTGATGGGCCGATGTGTGACAGCATGTGTTTACGTATTAGCCAGCTGAACTGGAGCTAAAGTGACAATGGGGATGATCCATGGAGGAGTCTTGGTCCCACCGAGATAAATACATGCGGAGCCAAGTGCAGTAAGACTTACTTAAACTGCTCTGGGAGAGCAAATTAGTTCGTCGTGGAAGAGCCGTATCAAAATGTGTCTATAACAAAGTTGGAATTGGACTCTATTTCATCCTCTGTGGCTTAGACTGAGCTGAGTGTTTGACCTCAAACACAAAATGTGTGAAATTATTTTACACAGTAAGCTGTAGCGTGTGTATATTTATAATGATATATTTTCTATGGGGGCGGCACAGTGGATGACTGGTTAGAACTCACAGGTCCACGGTTCAATTCTGGGCCCCGGTGTGGGGTTTCTCCCCGTGCCTGCGTGGGTTTTCTCCCGGTTCTCCGCTTTTCTCCCACATCCCAAAAACATGCAGGGCAGGTTAATGAAACACTCTAAATTGTCCTTGGGTGTGAGTGTGAGCGCGGATGGTTGTTTGTCCTGCTACAATTTCAGGGTGTAGCCCGTCTGCTGCCCAAAGACAACTGGGATAGGTTCCAGCACGCCCGCGACCCTCGTGAGGATAAGTGGCTCAGATATTGGATGGATGTATGGAGAGATATTTACTTGGATGTCAAAATCATTATTGCCCATCAACACATTGTCAAGAGCATGCCAAAGCCACAGGTGGCAGTGTATCATTTCAACTTTGTGCCATTTTTGTCACAAAGCAATTTTGGAAAAGGTGCAATAACACAAAGGCATGTTAAGGAAAATGGGGGAATTTATTGTGAACTGGTGTTACTTCTGAATGTCACTCTTATATATAAAATTAACAATCACACTAATACCAGAAATGGAACAAAAAGTTTCTCTACCAGGACAAAAAATATTTCATATGTGGCCAAAGCATCATTAAAATCGATGATAACGAAAACACTGACATGAATTTATTCCATTACATTTGCCAAGAAAATGATGCTAGATACAGCACTTTAGTTTTTATTCTCACCAACCCACACTAAGGGCACATTTACGTTGGCACATTTTGCACTAAAAGTGACTAAAAATTCTTTGCCCTTTCATTTCACTGAAAAGCAAACACTATAAAATGACATCTGAATATGTCATTTTCAAAATACAGTATCTATAGTGGAAGTTTTACTCGATTATTATTGTATAAGATGTGGATTTTATCAATGACGATACAGGTATTGGTATCTGTGCCGATACCGTTCTCACTCCGATACGACAACACAACACAGTATTTGATTAAAATAAAACACATTTTCATCAAAATTGCAAGACCTAATGACATTATCAAGTG
Source organism: Hippocampus comes (assembly GCF_001891065.2). Classification (NCBI taxonomy): domain Eukaryota; kingdom Metazoa; phylum Chordata; class Actinopteri; order Syngnathiformes; family Syngnathidae; genus Hippocampus; species Hippocampus comes. The sequence continues at coordinate 169,430 of NW_017806164.1, forward strand.
TCGGTGTGCGGTATCAGTCACTACTCAAATTTAAATACTTGTATTCCTCCTCGGTCTGAAAAAAGTGGTATCGGTGCATCCCAAGTATAAACGTACTGGTACACTAAATTTGGTCAGGACGGCCATAAAGGATACAAACCAAGTAAAGGCAATTTTGAATGACCCAAGGCAACGTTTAAGTTTGGACAAATGGGCCAAAACACACAGGAAAGTACCGTATACGTTTTTAGAAATACCCACTCTGGTGTGGACCGGGCCTAATTTCTTTAGCATTTGCCACAAGTGCTTGACATCGGGAGTGTCACCCATATGTCCCCCGCACATTAGTACACCGTGCACGTGTGCCATCATTGTGAAGCTGGTGTTTATGTGAAGCGGTGAATCAGTCCGTCCAGGTGCTTTGTTGGCAGAAATGATCCCATCGCTGTTTCAGTACGGTCACACATTTTCCTCTCCTGTGTAGCTAGAACGCTCCACTCTATTTACAGAGTTGGTATGAGCCGAGGCACTCAACCCTTGACCGCCATTTACTCGTAAATGATGCTTCTTCATGGAAAAGAGACCACATGAACACGGGCAGAGAAAATGTGTATGGGAAGAGTTGGAGGAGGCGGGATCGGGAAGTGAAAGTAACCAAGGTGTGTATGGGAGGTGTAACGGTAGGAACCAGCCGACGAAAGACTCCGCGGTGGATGTTCAGACAGCGTTCAGCGTTTTATTAACCCCATCTCCACTTGTCTAGACAAGGTGGCTGGACGCGGGCTTCAGACATCCAGTTCCCTGTAGGGGGAGGCCGATTTCTGGATCGTGCTCAGCGTGTCCGTCAGACGAGCAAGGGAGTGTTTATTTTTTAAAATGGGTAATGCAAGGTCCACTGTGTGTGTGTGTGTGTGTGTGTGTGTGTGTGTGTGTGTGTGTGTGTGTGTGTGTGTGTGTGTGTGTGTGTGTGTGTGTGTGTGTGTGTGTG
>NW_017806164.1:170539-223022 GCF_001891065.2 Hippocampus comes
CGCGCGCGCAGTCTGTGTGCTTTAAAATGGTCAGTGTGGCTTTTCCCATTGACTGACCATCTCTGTGGCCACATATGTCTCTGAGTCTACGGGTTAGGAAAAGACTGGAGGTGTAGAGGTCAAAAAAAGGTCAATAAAAAGTACAATGGGGCTCAGTGGAGCACATACCTCTGCCAAGGTTGAACTGCCCAATGTTTGTTTTTTCCCACCACATTGTGGCGAGTTGGATTTTCTGCAATCAGGAGTGTGCACTCTAAAGAAAAAAAAATAATAATTCTTGCGAGTACGTGGAGGACAACATAAGATGATGGAAACATAATTTCTGATTCTTTGGCGGAAAGGATGCTTCATTTACGAATGAATTAATGATTTCAAAACAAACAGGACAATCTGTCTGTTTGTTTAACATATCACTTGTCAGAGTAGTTTCACTGCAACATACTTTTTACCAGTACTTGAGTATCAAGTATTAAATGGTCCAATGACGCCACCATTTTGAGATACGTTGTGCTTGCTACTTTTATTTTTATCAGGCTATCATCACTTGCGTGTTTATGTTTTGATTTGTGAGAGAGACTTCCATCTTGGATGCTGTCACATGATTCTATTTGATTAACCCAGCAGAATTAGTGGTGACGTTTGACTACATTTGGCCAATCAAACTTAGCCGGGCTGTCATGTGTCTGCACATGGCCACACGTTATTTTGTGAAACCCGGCATGAGTAGCAGGAAAGTAAATGCCGATGTAACCTCTCCCCGCTGATTCCATTATGCTGGCTCATGACTGTAAACTTAGAAAGTTAATATCAATCAATTTCCTGCGGCAGAATTTGCCTTGATCTGTGTTATTTTAGAAACATTAAATTATTGTTTCACTTAAAGTGATATAATTGGGGAAAGTAACCATTTCCATTTCATATTTTTGCCTAGTTGATCATGCTATGGTTAAAAAAATAAATCAATCAGAAGTTATTTATCGGTTACTCAGTACTCACTGTGGTCTCTCGACCAACCTACGCACCCACCCATCCTTGCGCTTGTCAAACGTGGAAAGAAAAAAATGACAGTTTGTTTAATTTCATGAGCAATCTGGGGTACTTGGATGGAAACAAGACATTTGAGAGAACGTTAAAAAAAAAAAAAAAAAAAAAAAAAGGACTCCTGGTGATTCAAAAGCAAGCCAAGGGGAAAACATGTATAATTCACTGATATGTGAGGAACATTGTGTAACTGTTGGCAGTGTAGAAAACAGTGGCGTAATCGCTGGCGTTTAAAACCAATGTCTCACTCCCACCCTGCATCAGCGTGATTATGCACCTGCGTTTTAGACATTTCACTGGAATATCAAAGTGTTTCAGGGCTGTTTTGCTTTGGCTTACTTTTATTGCATCCAAAAATTATCCATCATACTATCATACTGCTTACAAATACAGAGGAAAATCCCAACGGCTTATTCCTTTAAGTGTTGAATTGTAATTCACTCCTGTTTAGCAATAAATACATGTATAAATGTTGCCATTTGTTTAAAAAAAAATATATATATATATATATATACACAGTATAGCCATGACTGTACTTATGATGATGTTATAACTCCATAATCTTACCTTTACTTATTTTGTTGAACTAATAATTTAAATACTTTCTGGTAATCGACTGAATCTGCTGTGAAAGATATAGCATACGACTGCGTACAATCTTCCAAAGATACGTTTAATTTGTTGCGCTTGATTATCAGAATCCTGCAAGCTTCTTGAAAGTCAACCGCAGCCCAAGCTCAGCTCTAAAAGCACAAAGCTGAGCAAGCCAAATCAAATGGTGCTGACTTCCTCCTTGTAAAATAAATATGACGTTCAACAGATGTGGCTTATTAGTGGCGAGTGTTTTAATTGCTGGGGAGGAAGATTGGATCTGATTTCGGATGAAGCTCTCCTCCGAGATGAGAAACACTTTTTATACACATGCTGCAATCAGTGACTCAATAGCAAATATTTCTCTGGGCCTTTTATGTATTCTGTGAAGCTAAATTGAACCACAGAAATGAGTTGATGTACTACTGGTCAAACCATCCCTGAAATTTTGCAATCGTGACTTGTCATCAGTATTGTCACCCTTCCCTTTTTCCACTTACAATGGTGCCTTGAGATCAGATTTGTCCTGACTTACAAGTAGAAGGCATCAAGCTGTTTTATGCCACTCCCAGTTGAGGTTTACTGGACTGTCAGACTAAACATCAAACAAAGAGAGTTACACATTGCGCAGTTAAAACAAGCTCATAGCTTTGACTCACGACAGTGCATTGAACCAAATTCTAACAATGCAAAATTCCATCGACGGGCTAACAAATACCCTCTGCGTCACGACGTTAGAATCGATATTTAGAAGCAAACGGTGGTGCTACACATGTAGACAGACAATATTACAATAGTCACAGGCATAAATTGATTTTTCTTTGAGATAAAAAAGTCACAGGACTACACGTTAAAGAGATTAAATGCACCCATTTCCAAATGTGTAAACATGTCTGTGTTACATTGCCCCCCAGGTGGCCAAGGCGTTTTTATGTTCTTATTTTTTTATTTATTTTTAAAAATTATTAAATACAGCACTATGAGGTGCCATTTCCTTAATAATAAACACAATTATTGTATTGGGGTTTTGGGGAGGTTGGGTGAAATTGATTCATGGCATTTCCATTCAAATATAAATAATTTGAGATCGCGTGGCCGTGGTCAAGGAAAGAATTGAACTCAAGGCACCCACAATTCTCTTTGACATCAATCGCAGGCCTTTTGTATAAAGTAAAACATGGTGGAGCACCAGCCACTCAAATGTTACATTCGGCCATAATACAGTATTTGTTGTAACCTTCGTCCCCCATCCAATGAATCTCTTCCCATCAACCCCAGTAGAGTCTTTAGCATTATGTCGACAAGACCCGCGCTCGGTGGTCCTCTTGCAGGGAAAGCCGGAGTTAAAAAAAATAAACTCTCCCTTCTGGCATTGAGGGTGGGCGATGCCACTCTGCAGTGAGGGGACGGCGGTCTCTGGTGAGTGTTACTGAACTGTCACTCTCCCTCCTCACTCCGGGCCCCCCCTAACTCCCCCCCCCCTCTCTCCTCCCCCTACATTGCTCCCCATCAGCGTCCCTCCGGAGTGGGCTGGGCCAGTGGGACCGGGTGGGGTGAGAATCCGGAGCATTCCCTGCATTCCCGCTCAGCAGCGAGGCGGCAGGTACGGGCACGAGCCCAAGTTCACGCGCACGCATGGAGCACAAACGCGGAACGGCTTGCGTGGCAGCACGTCAATTTGAGTGTCAGATTAAACAAGACGCAGAGCTAATCCAAAGCAGTTTCACTCAACATGAGTCCATTCGCACCCTGCAACCGGCTCTCATCCCTTTTTTTTTTTTTTTCGCTTTTTTTGTGTGAGAAAAAGTGAGAGAAACCAGCTGGGTAACGTTTTAGCACAGCAGCCCTTAGTGGACTTGGCGTGCCCTGACACAGTTGATTTTGTGATGCAGCGCTGATTTCAGTGATGGGCCTGCAATGATGATGCCGCCTCTTGTGCGTTTTTACAGCACAAGTGTGGCCTCCTTTGCGGATTCATCCTCTCTTGCTCCCTCACCTAATGACACGCGAGGGTAATTTGCTGTAATGGTCATTTTCATGGCGATTTCAAGCACATCGCAGGCCTGGACCAAGTGGGTGGTGTCCAAGTGACACTCAGGATACAAAGACGGACCTATTTTCTTTCAAATGTTAAAAGCGTTACATAACTGTTTTCCTGGTGTGATAAAAGCTGAAATAAACATCTGGAGTTGTTTTCCACGAAGCCTCATCTTATTAGCCGTGATGAAGTTGACCTTCTGAACCCCCCACTCAACTGCAACACAAACCAAATGTGCATTTCAGCGCAGAGCTCTCCCGGAATAAATTGGACTCATTCAAGACATTTTGAGAACTCAAACTCCACCAGCAGGAGACGGTGATGCCGTTTTCGCCGTTCCTCCTTATTCACCTGATCTAATCTCATCAATTCGGTCTCGCGGTGAGAAATGCATGTTGGCAGACTACACTTAGAACTCGTTTTCATTTTGACGGCTCAGTATAGGAGGCCCAAGACTTCTTGACTGCAGTACCTGAGTGGTCAATGTGTATTAAACACACAAACAAACATACACACTATCCCCTCTTACGTTAGCCCTCTCCTGCATGCTCAACGTTATCCTTTGGGCTCCTAATTGCCTGTAATTTGCTCGTTGAAAGAATCCCCAGCTTGTCTGGACCAGTGACGCATGGTAACCTGAGAAACCCTGCAGGGGAGGAAGCGCGGGGAAAGGAGGGAGCCCTGGATACACGGCCACGGGAAGTGGATTAAGACGAGAGGATGAGGAATAGGAGCTCTGATTAAAAAATGCTGTTGGCAGTTTAATGCCTGGTGTCTGCTTTATTCTCAAATCTTCTATTCAATTACTCATCAATAACGACCGTAAAAAAAATAGATTTGGACCCTATATGCCGAAATAACACAATCATGTCAGTTTCTCGCCCTTTTTCATTGACCCCTAGTCTACCCTCAATTTAGCGTTTGCATTTTTAGATTTTTAATTTGATTAACTTGTGTTTTGACGGGCAATGCTGTGAAACTTATCATGAAATTATACGTGACTTTCTCAACCCCTGATTACGTTAATGATACCCTTGACTCACCCTTAACCTAGTTGACCTACCCTTGGCTTTACCTTTTGATAAACCCCTGACTCACCCTCAGCTCACTCTGAATTTACACTGGACTAAGACTTCAAATTTGCTGTTTCGCGGCCCTGAACTTTATACATCTTACTCCTTATTTCCCTTGAACTTACTCTGCGCTTCACTCAGCGGGCCGGTGGTCCAGTGGTTAGCGCGTCAACCTCACAGTGCAGAGGTACCAGGTTCAATTCCAGCTGCGGCCTCCCTGTGTGGAGTTTGCATGTTCTCCCCGGGCTTGCGTGGGTTTTCTCCGGGTACTCCGGTTTCCTCCCACATTCCAAAAACTTGCATGGCAGGCTGATTGAACACTCAAAATTGTCCATCGGTGAGCGCGGACGGTTGTTCGTCTGTGTGTGCCCTGCGATTGGCTGGCAACCGGTTCAGGGTGTCCCCCGCCTACTGCCCGACGACAGCTGGGATAGGCTCCAGCACACCCCGCGACCCTTGTGAGGATAAAGCGGATCAGAAAATGGATGGATGGATGGCGCTTCACTCAAAATTAATTCTGCATCTGCCTCATTTGTTTTCATCCCTCAACTTGAACCATTAAACGCCTTTCTCCTTCGTCATAGCCTTGACTTAGTCCAAAATGATGGTTCAGCTGAGCACAGAGGTCTTTTGAGGTCCAGACATCAGACTGACATTTTCATTTTGAATGTGCAATAGTGGTTCACAATACCACAAACAATGGTGGTAACAACAGGAACACTTAACTGACACTCCTTTGTAGCACCTTTCCTGAACCTCTGTGGAAAACGTCAAGGCGGTTGAAGAGGTGCTTCCTTTTGAAACGTACACTTTCTTTTCTTCTTGAGGTGAAAAGGCAATGGCTTTTCCTTAGCCTGGAACTGGAAAAACCTCATTCACCATTAAGTACCCCTTGACTTTGCCTCAACGTAGTCACATCTGACACCAAGCCTCCACCCTAAAATTCGAGTCCCCACAAAGCGACTGCATTAACAGATTTACGTGCCGCAAAACGGAGAAATACGAGGCGCTCGCACACATACGGCGTCGCGATCAGAGCACGGTGCGGTCTCGAGGACAGGATGTAAGGTCTTGATTGTTTGCTTTGATTTCCTGTGGTGAGGGATGATGAGTGCCTGCCAGCAGACTCCGCTCAGCCACCTCCCCGTGCCAATTGCGATGATTCCCAGCGTGCCGTGGCGAGCAGCAACACAAATCCAGACGCGAGCGTTTCCCACTGTTCCTAAACCCGACCAGCGGGCCTGACTTCAACCCTTGGCCTCGCGTCTCCCACCCAACGAGCAAACGAGGCTCCACTACTGGGCCGCCAACCTGTTTCAGTGTACAGTTGATTGCTTTGTGGTTCCACTGCTCCTTTTCAGAAGGGGTCAACATCCTCATGTTTGACAGTTGGAATCATGAGCAAATTGTGTCATTTCCGACTTGTTCTAGCTTACTATTAGATACGTATGCGCGCGTGTGTTTTGAGTGTGTCGGAGGGGATCCTGAGTCAGCACACTGACTCTCCATTTACTCATTTTGGCTTTGCAGGAAAAGTCTACATTCGGTATAGATAGTGTGCTACCTGATTACTGCTGATTCGTCGCATTCCAGTCATGTTTTTTTGATTTTTGATCGCATTTTGCCCCACTGTGGCACGGAGCTGCGCTGCAGTTTATAAATGCCTGTCTGCCTCTCCTCTTTTCTTTACCTGGGACCACCCAGAAGAACCACCAAGAGTTCCCCCTCCGACTTTCCAAAGTGCTCTCTCTCCATTGAGTCCTTGTCTTTCCCATCCCCTTTCTCCCCCATTTTTTTTTCTCATTGCCGAATCGCACGGAACGGCGTTTCACCTCCGTAATTACGGACGATAATTATTTTCAATGATCAACACATGGAAGATTAATCAGCAGTGAAGATCGTCAGATGAAACAAATAAACAGAAAAACAGAACAAAGCAGGGATCTCACGGGTGTTCTGTTGAGGTGCTTTGTTGCTAATTATAAAACTATTTGCCTCATCTGTCTAACAGGGGAATTTTGCACATGTCAGGCTGACTTTGTGCTAAAAATGTCCTCTGGATTCAGAACACAGATACTCACAAGTCCCTAATGGCTGGAAATATCATATCATCGGCTAAGAACGTATTTAACCCTAACCCTCGGCTCAAGGCAGAATAATCAGACCGTGCTGGAAGGCTCGAGACTGAAATAAAAGTCAGAGTGCAGCGGAAGAATACGTGCCAATCGAGGTGACATAATCCTAGAAAGATTTAAAAATATGCCATGCGTGCTGCGGGATCTGTTTACTTGCAGGGGAAGTAAAAAAATCTTTTTTGATGGTAAAGCGAAATTAAATCATTAAAATAATCTTGTACCTGGGCACGTGTCTGTGCTCAGAATTAAGCAATCACATACGAACTCACGTCAAATGGGAATCACATACCACCGTTTAAAGTGTCTCCGATTGGCACAAAATAAAGTTCTGTTGTTCTAGTAGGCTTTTCCTGACATTTTTTGTTCGTTTGTTTACAAGCCAAAGCCTGAAGGTCAACTGCTATTTCGAAGTCCCAAAGCTGAAATTGCCAGCATCATGCGTTTCTGTAGGTATGGTCCTCTTTTAGTGGTGAATTGTGTTGAGTTCGTGCCAAAGTACCTTTTGGAAATATTGCCAAAGATTTCAACTTCTCCACTGCAGGTCTGAATATATGTATGCAAATTGATAATAAATGTGGACAAGAAGCTACAAAGGTTTAATTTCAGGTCACATATTGTAACGTGGGAGTGTCTCAATAGTCAGTCGCGTTGTGATTTGGGAGGGTGCTGGGGTGTCGGCGTCTGCTTGCCGTGGGCGGGCCCTAGTCACACTTGGTCCTCTCCTGTCTTGACACAAAATATACTGTTTATGTTTTGGGGTCATGGACTGTCGAGATGGAGATACCACTCATATTTCTCTGTGCTGTCCTTTTCCCCTGGGGTTGGAGAGGCGGTCATGGGGGCATAATTATAAGCCTCCGCACTGTACATGCTGTACATGGCAGCAATTCAGCGCTTGACGGAGTTCAGAAGATTTTGTTTTGAAGCGACAAAAGGCGGAACATTGACATCAACAAGTTAAACTCTGTGCTGGTATTTTGGCTTCATTTTCTTGATGCTGATTTTACTGCAATTGGACGTAGCTCTGCAATCGTATCGTCCTCTGCATCATGCAAGAGACTCATGGCCACAATCTCGTATTAGTGTTAGAGAGTGGGCTGAGTGGCCAATGTCAGTACAAATAAAGGAATGCTTTGTTTGGACATGCTTCCAAGACTGATAGGGCAGATGTGCAGGCGGGCTGATTGGACTTGAGTGAACTGGCACACGACTGGCCTGCTGTCCCACTGTGATGTCAAAAGCGACACATTTCTAAGGCACCCATTTAGCCACATCATTAGTCATCATATGTTGTGGATTCTTCTTCTTATTATTATTATTATTAGTATTTTCAATTACTATTATTACTAGTATCATTACTATCTTTTCAACCTTAGCAACATAGACACTGTACATCATTTCAAGGTTCTAAATGATAAGCTAAATTTCAAATTTGTATGTATATGTATATATATGTATATATATATATATATGAATATTCAAAAGTGATGCCAAGTAAATCAACATCCGCTAGCACGACGTGACCTTTAGCTGTTTGCGATCACCTCCACCACTTTAATTGACTGATCTGCCCAGCAATTGATGTCCACAACTCAAAAAGATTTTTTTTCACACCTGCTCAATACATATACCTGCTCAATACAAGTGTGCCATATAAGTTGTAAGCATTATTATTTTTATAAAGGCGGAATGAAGTGTAACTCTGTAGCCTTATTCCATAAAACCCACAATAATTAGATGATGTTAATAGAAAAAGTTAATCGTTCACAATGTACCTTCTTTCAGCTTTTGTGGTGTGTGCACGTGTGTGTGTGTGTGTGTGTGTGTGTGTGCGTGTGTGTGTGTGTGTGTGTCGATTGATGACTTTATTTCAGTTTGACAACAAGGTTAACTGATTGAAGTGTTGCTGCAGTGAGTGGGAACAATATTTGTTCTTCATGCTGAACACTTTTAAACTTTTCTGAGCGCGAGCTTGTTAGTAAACTGAATCTAAGACGTAATAGTGCTGCTTGGCAGGAAAGCAAAGTAGATAAGATGAACGGTTAACACGTCCCAGCCAATCTAATCAGCCTCCGGGACAAAAGGGGCCTGAGTGGAGCTCCTTAATTGCTCGTCTGTTGTGGAACTCCAAGCACACAGCAGCACTAACTGGCCCCACTCTTCGCCCCTGAGCTTTCCCTCCCTCTGACTAACTGTGAGCACACACGCACATGCCCACACAGTAGATGTTTACTTGCAATCATGGCATTTAGTTACAATAATGTATTTCCTCGTGTACATGACATGGAAAATACAAATCACTGCCGCCCGTGAACCTCGGAGCCAAGTTCGACATTTTTGGTGTTTAGTGTGGTTGATTGAGTTACAGCTGACATGGTAACACACAGCAGCTTGTAGAGGTGAATTGGCTGAGAGGCTTTCGGCCTTCCAAGACAGGACCCAGGCGTTCTGTAGCATCTATACCTGCAATACAGTGTGTATCCGACAGTATATAGGCAAGAATCCCAACTTTTATTTGCACTTCTTGCAGTTTTCAAAAGGCCATATTTAAATGTGGTGTTGAAACAGTCACTTATGTCATCATTCATCAGCTTCTTTGTTCCGATAATACAACAGAAAATATATAAAAAGGAAAACGAGAGCATTGAGTAAAGTGTGATTGACTTTGCGTTATACAGTAAATCTCATCTTTATTATAAATTTCAAAAATGAATAAATTTGGAGGAATTTAGATTTTTAAACTACAAGAATGTAAATGGGCCATTGCACCGGATGAGTGCCCTTTTCTTATTGTAAATTTTTCAAACCAAACTTGCATTTCTGTCTGTTTTTTTCAACTCCAAATCTAACATACTGAATGCTAAAATGTATACTGGCCTATTTCAGTCACTTACATATTTTTTTAACGTGCTGAAACAGTTGAGTAACAGGACTGAAAGTAACAGGAGTGTTTTTTTTTTTTGTTTTTGTTTTTTGTTTGCATAGAATTAACAAATACATGAAACACGGCCATAAAGCAGTTATGCTAATGCAACACATGATGTTGATTCAACAAAAACTTACATTAAAAAAATAAAAACATGTAATTTTAAAAAGTTTTAAAACTCCCCCTAGTTCATGTTGAAATAAATTTTAAAAAACTTAATTTTGGCCGACCCATGGCGTGCAGAAGATCTGAAGGATGCAACTACCGGTACTCATGAAAGATGTGACTTGTGAACTATTCCAAACTTATAAATACTTATCCAAATTCTGTCCTTTCTTTGTTTGTCCTTTTTAAAAAAAAAAATTATTGTTCTCCGTCCCAAAAATGGACGGACAGACGGAAACGAATGCCCATCTGTGGTTCCAGATGCCCTGTCTGCTCTATAGGTGACGTGCTGCTGGTCTCGGGGTGTACATCTACTTGCTGTTTTCATTCCTGCTGGGACTAAGTTGGGCATTTATTTGAGGGGTGGGACTTATTTGTTGAGGTGGAGAACCAGCACCAAGTAATTGGGGCACAACATCTACTGTAGAAGTAATTGCACTTCTCACCCATCCCTTCTTCTGCACATGGCTTTTGTGCACTTTCTATCGTGTGTAAACAAAAACAACATTTGGATTATTATTAGCTGATCAAGAGTCCCCTGTATCTCTTTGCATACATGTTAAAACACATCCCTGATGTGGAACCCCCCAACACACACACACACACACACACACACACACACACACACACACACACACACACACACACACACACACACTCAAAAATGTACAAACCAGGCTCTGGCCCGTAGTCACTGGGTCATAGGGTTAACACAAGCCAATTACCAAAACAGTTAAGGAGGAGACAGGAAACACAATATTTACCACATGATTGCCAGAGTGATGCAACACACACACACACACACACACACACACACACACACACACACACACACACACACGAGTAATATATTTTGACCTTTTGGCTCTCGTGGCAGGGTACCAACTTGGCACATCGAGACAATCAAGGAAATAATTCCCAAACCACAAAATGGGGAGTTTTCAAGTCACGAGGAAGACTCATCCCAAACCCCATTTTTGCGCAAGGAGACAATGTTCATGCTCCCCTTTGATGTTTTGACAGAGCTGATAAGTCGAAATGTCCGTGCATCTGATATGTTTAGATTGGGGATGTTTGCTGTGACCCTGGCGTGTGGCTGCGGGACGCTGCGGGAGGTCGCGCAGTTTCCTGTTTATCACATCTTCTCCCGTGAATGTCAAACAGTTTACCTAACAAGGTACTCTGTGTCTCCTTTTTGTCACATACTTGCGCACGCAAAAAGCGCTCTGCTCCACACAACTTTTCTGTATCCGTACAAATGTGTCTGTTTGCGTGTACTATACTGTAAGTGTGTTTTCTTAGCTTAAAATCACAGGAAGCAAATAGTCCAGTTGAGGTTCCGTTTAAATACCGGTCCAGCTATTTTGGTTGATGTGAAAGGAATTGTAATTATTGACTTTTGTTTTCACATGTTTGCATTCAAAATATTCCCGCACCGTGGATGTCGGGATTGCTGCATATGCACGATATATGAATAAGCAATAGTAGTATTATCATAGTTTAGGTCTTTGTTTCCAAGCACTACACATAAAAACAAAGACACAGAGAAGCTTTTCTTGAACTCTTGTTTTTCCTTGTCTTGGTTACATCTCATTCTCCGGACTTTACTGTCTTGTAAAGCATGAAAAAGCTGCACTATATGTAACATGAGAGACGGAGAGCTTGCAGTGGTGAGGGGAGGGTGTTGTTGAGGGTGAATTTGTGAGGAAGAAGAGCAGAGAAAGAAAATATGCACGTGAAAGGCTGGAGGAGGTGATGGTCATTTGCAAGCTCAGTTTTAGTGGTTTCGATGAGCTGACATGTATCTTCATGGTTCCCAAAGCCTCACCGGGTGGTTTGGTGTATGCGTGTGGACACAAAAGCCCCCTATAAATGTTTCATTCTGTTGCAACACACTCCATGAATGTGGCAGACATGACGGTAATGTCCCAAAATGCTGTCACGACATTTCTGTTTCCTAAAATACATTTTTCTGTTTCACTGCTTAGTATTTGAAAGAATTTTCAGACTGTGGTTTGCAAATTTCACACCATCTAGCCACCATCAATACACATTGGTGTCCGTGCAGTGGAAAGAGAAGACCAGTTGCTGACTCCAGTGCACCATGATGCTGGTTTGCCAACCACAAATAAAAAATCCTGAATGGAGAAGGACAATACATTAGATATAGTCGTGTTTTGTGCTCTTTTTTCTGTATTTGCACCTTATGTGGAGAGCAGATGTTATTTCGCTGTTAAATTATACATTTCAATACAGTTGAATCGACTTTTTCTTAATAAGTGGAACATACCTGTATACTGAAAAACAATGTGCGTTGCAATGCAATTTGCTTTGTATACGTCTTTTTTTTTTTTTTTTTGAGAAGTAATTTTTTTTTTCTTCTAAAATCCGGCCACCTGTTATTGCATTTAAAAAAACAGTACCGTACAGCCCCAAAAAAGAAAAAAAAAAGTTCATGGTTTGTGGCTTCTGGGTTTACTCGAGATGTATTTTATTGTGTGCTCAATTTGGATGAAGTGACCCATGATGGAACATTTCAAGGTCTGTTTAATAATACATGTGAGCTGTGTATCGCCTTTGGGGCCTCTGGTAGCCACAGCGGAGCTCATGCTCGCCTCCATTCGCCATCCGAGTTGATGCTGGCTGCAGCCCCAGGCATGGGGGGTCTGGGAGGTGTGGATGGAGGAGGTCAGACATTCCCAATAGATAACAGAATTCAGAAACACCTGGACTCGATTGAGATTTTCTCCGAGCAATTTAACATCGACAGACACGGGTCCTCTTCAGTCTTTTCTAGTTGTCATTTTTTTTTATTACATTTTGCCAGGCAGACTTCTTCCTACTGTTGGGTAAATGTATTGGCTTGTGTGTGCGTGTGTATCTGCGCGGGCGTGCACGCATGTGTGAGCAGCGCAGGTTTCCATGCACGTAAAAGAGGAGGCAGTCAGGGAGCGAATGACACAGCCGATGACTGGGCGAGCGTGGGTGGTCTTCTCCGAGCCCCGGCGCATGGACGTGGAAGTGAACTGTTAAAGGCCGCAGGAACAGCCTGACTGAAATCACAATATAGCCAAACGAGTAACCTACATGCTGGAGAGTGTTGGTGGAGGCGGGGTGCACAGGGGCTCCCCTCCTCTACAAAGCGCTTCTTTCACAAGGGGAAACATACACGTGTTGGCCGTTGCGCTTAATAAAGTTTCAATAGATTTAAATAGCCGCAGAGGCTGAAGTTGGTGCTGGGTGGAGTGAAGTAAACGGCCGTGAGTGATGAGAACTTGCATGCCGCCCGTGGGTGCTCCCAGTCTACTGCCGCTTCTGCTTGACATGGACATTTGCATGGAAAACAGGAATCCTGAGAGTGGCATTTAATTACTATTTCTATTTCTAAAGCCACACCTAATTACCAGTAGGACATATACACAATTCATTAGCTGTTTTAAAAATTCTGACATAATCATGCTTAGGTTTGACTGACACTGTCAAGACAGGTCCTATGTACAATACAAGATGTTTGTTCCTGTGGTTGTACTTTGCAATGGTGTCTAATATGGTATGATGACAAATGTAAACATTGTTCAATTTATACTTCTCAGAGTCAAACAGAACTGAACATTATTATATTTGAAAAGTCAGAATGAAGCGCGACAACTGAATTTACTTGTATTACAAGATGGATTCATTTGCTGGATCTCATTATTTCCAGTCCTAACAGTAAAGTTGAATTTAATATAATCGATTCTGATGTAATTCAATCGTGGAGGTGTCAAAACAACAGCATCAATGCACTTCCACCATTCGTTTTGATTGACTGTTTAATTATAACATATCATGCAATCTTCACACCATGGACAGAAATTACCAAATGAATTCAACCTTCCCACGCCATGTGAGGCTAATACAATAGCTGCTGTAACTTAACAGCACTGTAATTTGCCAAAATATGATTTTCATTTTTTATGTGGTTAATTACACCAGAACAAACACGACATCAGCAAAATAAAAAAGTTAGGAAAAAAGACACCAGTATGTTACCTACATGCTATTTTTTTTCAGACGAGGAGTTTCCAAACCTGCAACTATCAAATGATAGTTAATAACTTGTATTTTCTTTTAATTAAAAATGTTTTAGTGGTTACATGTTATCCCCGATTAAGACTTCTTGATTATTTCTTGGAAAAGCTCAGTGAGGTACCTCAAAATTGTTAATAAAAACGAGTATTCAGTCTTAAACTTTGTATTCCTGTATAAAATGGGAATGAAATTGAAAGACTCCAAACTGAAGTATTTACTTTCCTCGAACTAGATCGTCTCAACATCGCAATATGAAATTGTCAGCTTGCTTCTTCTGGAAAACCGAGCGCATTCTGGCAACACTGCATTCGTCATCCCTTTTGGCACGCTCGTGATGAATGCTGCCCGTCTTGCCGGTCGGTGCAGACGACAGCGGGCAGACTCACTCAAGTCGCATACCCCTTCACTTTTCTTGACTGCGGCTCACTACGACAGGCTTCACTCTCACAGTCTGTCTGTCTCTGTGGATTTCCTGTGGCCTCGGGGCTCCTCGATATGCACCCCTCTCCAGGGACCCAGCTTGTCTTCCACACACACACACACACACACACACACACACACACACACACACACACACGTAATCAGTGCAGAGTGTCTCTGGGGCCACAATGATAGAGATCTCTCGCCCGGTCCACTACTTCCCATTTGGGGTCAGAATGGAATAGATGCTGCCAGTAACAGGATTTAGTTTGTGTGTACACATTCTTGCACATGTCCCCTCTGAAAGTTTATCTTCGCTGAATGGGCATTTCTTTGCGTAAAGGACGGTGCAGACTCGGGGCCAACGAGAGCCGTGGAGTCTTTTGCCCTCTAAAAGCAGGATAAGGAGGGCACGCAGAAGCTTTTTTAGCTGCGGGGCTTCAGCCTCTGACAATATTTTCCAGATGGGTCTCGTTTGCCCCCACACTGCACCAATACACGAGCCACTGTCCTTCGCTTCGGATATCACGCACACGCGCATCCAGCACGCATGCACATACACTCACTCAACGTTGAACGCAGATTGTTTGACTTTGTCAATTGCTCATCAGCCAAATTCACTTTTTTCCCCCTTGCATTTTACTGTACAGTACACACATTTATATGCTTGTTTTGTGACAAAATATATGTAATTACCTTTAATTGTAATTCAAAAGCTTGATCTATTTTTACATTATTTTTCCGAATTTTTTTGTTTGTTTGTTTGTCAGGCCATGATGTGTCGATACAGTACTGGCAATTTCTGGTCATGGAGATGTAAATGGCAATAAATGGCTTTTACCATGAAGCCACATACAAATATAAAAGACAGGACAGTCTATTTTGTGCTTTTATCCATCCATCCATCCATCCATCCATCCATCCATTTTCCGATCCGCTTTATCCTCACAAGGGTCGCGGGGGGTGCAGGAGCCTATCCCAGCCGTCTTCGGGCAGTAGGCAGGGGACACCCTGAACCTGTTGCCAGCCAATTGCAGGGCACACACAGACGAACAACAATCCGCGCCCACACTCACACCTCGGGACAAGTGTTCAGTCAGCCTGCCATGCATTGCAAAATGAGTGTGAGCAGACATTGTGTGTACTGTAGAGTATATGATATACTGTACACGTTTTATTTAATGCTGCGTTATAGAGATGGGGTATGTCAAATCTGAAATCAAAGATGTTTTTCTATTGGATATTTTAGATCCGGGGTCACCGAGATTTTTGAAACTGAGCGCTACTTCTTGGGTGTTAATTATTAGAATGGGATTTCAGTTCGATACACACTTCTGAACAAACAAATTTGGTCAAATTACCGTTCATTTTATGTTATTATTAGTAATTAATTGTATATGTGAGGACACTGATCATACTTCTGATTTCTCTCAAAAATTGCCAGCAATGATTTAACAATTGTATTAATTCAAAATGTTCAATTAAAAATAACAAATATTTTTGTAAATCTCTGCAAGAGTTTACATTTTGAAAAAAAAAATCACTTGCACAACATTCCTAGAAAATTACAATTTCCAATCGCAAGTTAGCTATTTTTAGAAAAGGCCCACAGGCTACTGACTGTTGTCCTGTTTTAGATTTGCCGTGCTATTAGTGCAAATTCAGGGGGAAAAAAAAAAAAAAAAGATCAGTACAGTTGTTGTCCACGTCAACGTCAGTCAAAACGGAATATTACTTGGAAAGGTGAATATTTAACACATCTCTTGTATTGGATCATATTGTCCAAGTGCCCACAATATTGTGGTTAGTTGCTATAGATTTGGCTGGAAAGCTGAAGGATTGACTAAGTTCCTGCTGCTGCATTTCCTACTCCCTTGCAGCCCTGAAAGCATCATAAAATCCCCTCCATCATCACGAATATCTTTGAGGGGCACTCAAAATGTGTGTGTTGTGCAGCAGAAGATTCTTCCTATGCGCTGCTGTTGACGCACAAAGAGTCAGTGTTCGCGGGCCTCCGGTGTGACGAGCTGTGACGAGGCGGTGTGAAGCTGCCACAGAAATAGATTGGGGTCACAGGCAACAGCATGCATGGAGGGTCAGCCAGCACATTCTCGGTAACGTGTGTGCATACGTGTGTGTGTGTGTGTGTATAGGGTGGAGGTGTGGGGAAGCGAGCGTGTGTCCATACCTCTATATTTTTGGAAACCACACGGCAAAGACGCAGCATGCGTGCTTGCACACACACATGGCACATCACTGTCGGCGGAGCATCACTGAGCGTGGGTATCCACCAAAGCCATACCCACCCAAAAACCGCCACTATGCACACACATATTCCACATTATTCTTCTCTAACCACGTACCCATATGTACTCGTTAAACTGCAGGCGGTATCGGGTTTAACCCTCTCTCTTCCCCTCCTACACTTCAAGTTCATCATCACTTAGCGATGACTACATGTGACTACAACGTTAACAGCCTCACTATGTTTACCTGACTGATACACAACTCTTGAAGAATGTCAAACAAGCGGTGTGAGTAAATATGTCTTCCAGGTGGCACTATTGATCACAGCGTCTCGCCTAACGCCCCCTCAACTCAGCGAGACCTCAAGATCGATTGATACCATCATTAGGCGCCCGAATTTGGCCCGTAGCCTCACACAAAGTCTGTTTGTTATTGTGAGAAATGTATTGCTCCACAGGGAATAAAGTTGGCTGTGCTGATAAAAAGACAGCAGTGACTGTGACAGAGGGAAAATAAAGAGATGGGGTTAGGGGGGTAAGAAGTGTGTATAATATGAGATGCTAGAATGATAAGGGCTGCCGATCACATCCACTGGGTGTTTCTACAAACTTACATGCATCAGTACGCAATACAACCTCTTACGTCGCCATTCCATTTGTTTGGATTTCAAAAGAAGTTCACAATTTATTCCCCGACCCCCCACACCCTCAAAAAAAAACATCTTTGTTAGATTAAAAGATAAAATCAAATGTTCAGTATGACCTGACAGTAGTACATGATTAAAATTATTTGTGAAAATAAAAGTTCTCTCCCTGGACCCATTTTGTGCTTCGACTGTAATTTGATTTGCAAAAAAAAAAAAAAAAAACAGCATCCGAGAAGAAACAAACAATCAGAGACAGAAGTCATGAATAACGAGCTGTCACTCATTTCTCCTGGGCTCTTGGGCACTCTTAATGGCACTTCCCTGCGAGCTGATATTGGTACATTCCAAAAAGTAACATTTATGTTATTTGGGATTGAAATCAGCACGGAGGGGGTGTTCGACTTGCTATTGGTATTTCACAGACATGCGCAAGCCAACGTATTTTAAAAAAAGGGCAGGTTGCTCTCTTATGGGCATGAACACAGCTGCCCTTATTTATCGCCAATCAAAGGGGTTCTGTTCATTCCCTTTAAATATGGCTCGATACGGAAAAGGATGCAGCGATCAGGACCGGAGCATTCTCGGCCGACATGGCAACAGTCAACCAGACCCGTTGCCATAGCCCAGCTTTCAGGGCAGCGCATGAAATACATGTGTGAAGCCAATTATTATTTATACCCACCAGACAGCACTTACCTTGATACATATATTTTTATATATTTGTTTAGCACTGCCGCTTCCAACCATTAATCTTAATACAGTAATAACTCCACAAATCTGCATGCTGGCCAGTTTAAAAACTATGACCTGATCTGAAATGCTTCGGTCGCAAGGGTGCTAGAGCCTATCCCAGCTGTCCTTCCTCGGGCAAAGGGCGGGGTACACCCTGAATTGGTTGCCAGCCAATCACAGGGGACACATAGACAAACAACCATTCACACTCACAATCACACCTAGGGACAATTTAGAGTGGTCACTGAACCTATTGGACATGTTTTTGGAATGTGGGAGGAAACCGGAGAAAACGTATGCAGGAACATGCAAACTCCACACAGGTATGTGTGTACATATATATACTGCTCAAAAAATAACGGGACCCCAAACCTTTGAATGGCGTACACACACGCAATTTGACCTCCAAACTTTTTGAATGCAACTTTAGAGGCATATTTTTTCAAACTGTTCAATCTCTGAATCGAACGAGCTACAGGGCATTCAACTTTGGAGGTTCTATAATACAAACAAAGATGTATATGTACATACAGTGGCCTGGCTATAAACATCTGTTTTCCATGAGCCTGTGAGCAGGCTGGGAGCAGCCAAGTACAACACAGAAGGGTATTAGGGGTAATTTTCTTATTAGAGAAAAAAGACTCAATCTTAGGAGCTGTGATTGTAAGTGGAGATGGAGCTTATCTGAACGACTATCAGTCTCCCTGCAGGGCCACCGCAGGCAGGCAAAGCGGTGGCTTTTTAAATGCAGATACACACGCGTGTGCATGACATTGTCACAAACATAAGTCAAACGTGCACAACATAACACCACATGATTTCCATCACATTGATTTCATTGTGCTTATAAATTGTATTACAGTATGTGCAATACTCAACTTCCTTGTTGGCATCAAATAGCTGATGAATGGAAGTTAATACGTAACAAAAGATAAAATGGTCAGTTATTTCCTCCAAATGTGGCCGCACCAATCGATGCCGTGCTTCAGTTACGAAGTCGCCAGGGGCATCGTCCACTTGAACAAAGAAATGCCTCTCCTCAAATAGACGCCTCAATTTCTGCACTTGGGGAAAATAAAGTAACAGGTGGTGCCACTAGGTGGCTGTAATTACCGTTACGACAGCCACATTTCCACAAGGTATTGTTCGGTTCACTTATTGTGGGCACGGATTTATATGCCCCACCCTATTTTGGTTAGCTTTACCGCCGTGGCTGTGAAGCTGATGGCAGATTAGCATGACAGAAAGCTTTGTGAGCTTCATAAATAGTGTGATACCTTAACAGTCAGGTGATGTTTACAAAAACATGAATGAATATATCCGTATATATATTCATTCAATTTTTTTTTTATTGAAGTCCCTGTACCATAGCTGTAATTCTGTTAGAAATTAATATTTGAGAACCTCCCACTTTTTTTTCCTCAATAAATATCTGCAAGCAGATATGTAAACTGTAAAATCTGTGGGCCTGCTGACAGGGTGGAAAATGACTGGCGCAACATTTTTTGCTAATGTTAGCATTTTATGAGACGGTGGTGGTCCTTTAACAATTCAGTTGGCAAGCCGACTATGTACTGCTTAATGAATATATGGAATTTCGGAAAAGTTCTTATATCAGTTGATCTTTCGCTGTATTGGTCCTCCGGGCCAAGCAGATTCTGCAGCTTCTCGGCAATTATGTCCAGGCACAGAGTCCAAACACCTACGTAACCCATGTGTTACAATTTCTACAATTTTTGTAGATTTTTGCGTATTGTCATCTTTAAATCAAAGACAAAGCATAAAAATTGTGTGATATGAAATATTCCAATTCATGTTTTATTTATATAGATTTATATTTATGTTTTGGTCATAGCACAATACCGCTTTTATTGTCCATAGAGGGCAAAAATACAAAGAAAATAATAAGAACTATATGTGTATGTATAGCACTGATGCCACTGAACATGTCGAGTGGTTGAAAGTAAAATAAATATTCAGGAATAATACTTTTACAATTTTTGTAAAATTGTATGTTGCGTTATATTAACTTATTTACATCGACTGCAGCACATAGGTTTCTTCAGAATTGGAATTGTCCTACTGCACTTAAAAAAAAAAAAAAAAAAAAAAAAAGCTTTCTCAAGTCATTTCCAACATGCGTCACACTTGACCAAAACAAGGAGGAAACCAGTGGCAAGGCTTTAAGATGTGAAAACATACAATGAATTACTCACTATGCTGCCGCGTCTGATAATACACTTCTCTTAACTTTAATCTTGTTCCTCACATTAACACTCAGAAGTTGATCGTGCTTCCTTGGCTCTCTGTCTGAAAATGTTGCAAGACTGTTCAGGGATGCTGTCACCGTTAATGTCTGAAATAAAGCTGCTGCTATCTATTTGAGAGTGCAATGACGTGTGTGTGGCATATTAGTCAGCACCAATGTGCGTCTGCAGAGAGCTGCAGACAATTTTGTGTGAATGCAACACTGCGGGGGCAAGGAAATGGAGTCCAAATGGACACTTTTTGGAAAATATGCTGCAACATCATGGCTTTAATCTAACCGGCAGTAATCCACCCCCTGGTCATCCTCCTCTCTCTCTCTCTCTCTCTCTCTCTCTCTCTCTCTCTCTCTCTCTCTCTAACACAAACATCCCCAATCTTTCTTGGCCTTTTTTGAGTGTCTCCCCTGCTCTGATAATTGTCTCCCACTGATGTATGACTCCAGTTTACTCCCCCGCAGAAGAAGCCGTCGCCTCGTTGACCGGTCATCGGCACCAGTCGTGACTCAGCTGAAACTCAATAGTCCAAAAGTCTTTGGTAAAAGTAAGTCTAATGACGCTTTTGGTCCTGAAGACTGGAACAGAGACAAATAGGAATGCATGCCCGTATCACATCTTTCACAATCTTGTCAATGTGGGCAGGCCGGACCAGAAAACACGTCAATGTTACCAGATACTACTATTACCATAGCAGCAACAACATCACTAAATTTTACTGCAGCAATGTTTTGTGTGGGCTGCCAAGTGGTCCAGTAGTTAGCGCGTCGACCTCACAGTGAAGAGGTACCGGGTTCAAATCCAGCTCCGACCTCCCTGTGTGGAGTTTGCATGTTGCGTGGGTTTTCTCCGGGTACTCTTGTTTCCTCTCACATTCCAAAAACATGCATGGCAGGCTGATTGAACACTCAAAATTGTCCCGAGGTGTGAGTGTGAGCGCAGATGGTTGTTCGTCTCTGTGTGCCCTGCGATTGGTTGGCAACCGGTTCAGGGTGTCCCCCCGGCTACTACCTGAAGATGGCTGGTATAGGCTCCAGTACCCCTCGTGACCCTTTTGAGGATAAGCGGATCGGAAAATGGAAGGATGGATTATTTCACTGGGGAAAGGTGATTTGAGATACAAGTGTACACAGCATCAGCTGAAACAAATGGTTGCACATGGACGCAAATGGAACATAAAACATAAAATCATTGAATATAATTTTGTAAAACTACATGTTAAAAAAAAACAAAAGCAAATAAGACACTCAAACAATCCATGTCATGTGAATTCAAAGTCCCACCCAAAATAAATACTTTTGAATTCACAGTTTCAAAAAAATAACACATATTCATATTCACTGGGGTGTTTTTAATATAGAATATTACAGGAAGTACTTCAAAATAGGTGATCATATATTTACAAAGTGAAGTGTTGATTTGAAATGTACATGTACCTGTAAAGAAAGAAAACCAGCACCACACCTAAATCTTTCGGGCTGCTGTCACCCCAGCCCCCTGCAAGTCGTCACCATAGCACCTGCACCCAATACACTATTGGTACCCTCAAGGAAAGCCACAGTGGTCAAGAGTGGGCGGAACAAGGTTTATGCGTGAGCGTGTGCCAGCCGGTGAAAAGGGGAGGTTGTTGGATCAAGGAGGAGCGCTTTTGGCACCTCATCCAATGATTGATGGAGTCAGTTGGGTGGGTTGAGAGGAGGAGTGCGATGGGTGATGTCCACCATCAGCCGTCCGCCTTCTGATTGATCTTGACTCTGTGATGGACTCACCAAAAAAAAAAAAAAAAAAACATCGAACCTACTGATAAAACAAGCTCGTGTTAAATTCCCTTTATGAATCTGTCTGTGTGTGTGTGTGTGTGTGTGTGTGTGTGTGTGTGTGTGTGTGCGCGCGCGCGCGCGCATAAATTATTTTCATATTTCCTGAGCGTGGTCTCAGAGAGAGAGAGAAGCGCTGTGAGAGTGCGTGTGAGTTAGATCGTGAGTGAGTGACTATGTATGCGAGTGGGGGTGAGAGTGACTATGTGTGCGTGTGTGTGTTTGAGTTAGGGAGAGAAAAAGAGAGAGTAACACAGAGAGAGAGAGAGGGAGAGAGAGAGAGAGAGAGAGAGAGAGAGAGAGCGAGAATTCGAGAGAGACTGCTGAGTGAGTTTATGAGAGTGTGCTCTTTGTCTGTTCTGTGTCAGGTTGACTTTACCGCAGTGATCTGGCTCCTTTCTTCCTCTCCAGAAGTCTGAACTATTTGTTTCGAGTCCTCTATCAGTGAAAAATCCCCCCTCGAATCAATTGGGGTCATTGCGCAAAGAAGCAGACTTGTGATTAGTAAATGTCAAAACGTTCACAGGCTGCGCCGCAAAGCAAGCGTTATTTTTGCACTTGGCGACGATGACCTTTCCCTCTGTCCAACAAGGAACGGTCCGTGTCAGGGTCCAAAGAGATGCTCCAACCACGGCTGTCTGTGTGGCCCTCTTTGTTGTCACGTCAGGCCGCTGCCCCCTTTCCAGTTCAAACCGCAGTGTGTCATAGCCGCAGAAATAGAGCTATGTTTACATCACCTTCGAGTCAACCCCGGCTTGTTTTCAAAGATGTCCTGTGGCAAATTTTGCGGAAAAATGTTTCTTTTCCTTTGGCTTGGAGAAAGAAATCACCAGGTGTGAGTAAAATCCAATTGACGAGGGTGTGACGTCACTGTTAAATCTGGATTACAGTTGAAATAGTTCAAAGAATATTTACTGACTTTATGCCATGCCGGTGTTGAATCAAACAGGACACGATGATGTTGCTGTCCTCTCAAGGACCATGTGGATCGCGACTCGGTTTATTACATAGTGTAGGGCGCCCCCCTCAGGATTTAACCTGACTTGCAGCATTTCAAAAATCCAAATTAAATCACAGGGCACGGAACACAGGCACAACTGGGATCCAATACAATAGTTGTATGCTAATTACTTTTACATTATTATTATTTTAACAATATTCTTATTGTTTTGGTTGTGATAATGATGATGATGATTGTTCTGATCACAGTGATGAGGAACTGCACCGCATCATTCCCAGAACTCTTTATGTAAAATGGCCTGATAAAGTAGGTTTCATTTATGACTCAGCGCTTACATTTTGTTTTTATCTTATTTTACCCCCCAAATCACATAATTTATCATATTTTGGACAAATGCTCAATTTCATGTCATATTTCAAAAATGGCTACGAACAACCTGAAATTGTATTCAACCGAAATAGGCCAGACCACTAATGTCAATGCTAATAACAACAAAAATAGTCCAGTATTACATACCTCATCGATATACTGTCTTAATATTTGAATACTTACAGATGTACGAGTACAAGTAATCCACCTGAATAGCTGTGATTTCCTCCTGCGATTAAAATCCATTGTTAAATAACTCCTTCCAGGCCAATTCACACTGTTTAACGCGGACCTGTAAACAGAGAAATGTCCAAGTGGCCTCTAACATGTTGATGGGTGGCTGATAAGACAACTGGGGGGTCAAATCAGAGTGGTCATCTCCTCTCTACTCCGTGTGTGCCACCATAAATCACATGATGGTGTCTGGCTGCTGTCAGGCCTGCCTGATGCCCACTGGGGTTAAACCAACAGAGGCCTAAGCAGTGGAGGGGGGGCAGGCAATCTTGATGGGAGCTTTGTCTTCCTCAAATTGACCGTCAGACAACCGTGATAGGGAGGGAAGACTCTTAAACCGTTTTCTGGAAGCTCTCATATTTTAGTTCATATTTGTTCTTTCCATCTAAGTCATCCGTTTTTACTCCGCCGCTCTGTCTTTCCTCACCTCATGTGCTTAACTTAAAGAGTACAGGCGAGCGGGCTAAAGATAGAGCCTCTCCGACGCTTCATTTGTCATTTGGCGACACTATTGTAATCAGGACCAAAAAGATCCTGTCCATACAGACAGGACTCGACAAGACTGGCGCAAGTCGTCCTGAGCTGCTTGGACGGCCGCCAGACGCAGGAGACGTCAGCGTAAACACAGTATGAGCCTCACGCTCGGCTTAATGCGAGACCATGGACAATGCATTTATACAATGCTGGCTGCTGAGTGCTGTTGGGTAACATGATTAACACGCTATGACCTCATTCGGGCCACCTCAGAAATGTGTTAAATGGACTTTAGTTGCCAAGTAGCTCGAGATTTTAGATTGTAATTTTGTTGCCAAAGTTGCAAAGGTTATCTACCTCAGATTAAATATTTAGACCCCGCGTGAGTGTAAAATGTCACTGCTCTTTTGAGTATATGTTTGTAAGTAGATCCAGTGGAGAAAGGTTAACATACTCAAAAGGTGCATTAGGAGATTGTAAATACAATACAATACAATACATCTTTATTTATATCGTGCTTTCACGACAGCTGCAGCTGTAACAAAGCGCTTTACACAACAGATAACATAAAATAACAAAATATGGTAACACATAACATAAGACATGGACATGCAATCATAACCATATTCCAGCGTACGCCTTGTTTGTTGTTTGAATCAGTTCTAGATGAAAGCAGAGAATTAATGTGATATTTGTGTGGAACGTGAAGTGTTGAAGAGTTGGAGGTTGTGAAACGGTGAAAACGTCCATTCATGAGCTTATTTGAGTTGCCTAAATTGGATGTTGTGAAAATGCATTTTGTACTTTTTTTGTGTAAATTTTGCGAATAGCATTTCGGAGGTTTCATACAAATGTATTTCTTCCCTATGGGCAAATATTAACTGTTTTGCAGTGTGGGAAGCCAGCTCATCAAATTACATTGACTAAGCCTTTTTTTTTTTTTAAATTTAGGAGGAAGAGGTTGAAGGTAACCAAAAACAATGCTAAAATGTAAATGCTCCATTACAGCATGTGTTTTGTTCATGAACAGACAATGCTGTAAAAAAAATGGGCATGTGGCGCAACCAATGTTCCCTCTAAGCTGCGCGCATGAGCAAATGCTCACTTCTCTCACCCCACACGATGACAGCTGGCGCGTACCACGCACACACTGCATTTCTACACTCATTCCTTGTTCACTCAGTGCGCACTCAATTTTTCTACTACAGTTTGATGCAAACATTGACACACATTCACTCACACTCACCACAGACGAGACTCTGCAGGCGACGCGCGGACCGTTCCATTCAGGAAGTCCAAACATAGTTTACCGAGCCCCTACAATGATGCTTTTTCGCACATTTCAAAGGTCATCTGACTCGGAATTTATGTGTTTTATTAAGTGACATATTTTCCCATTATTTATAATTGGACAATATGTGACCATAGTTATACAGACTGGCTTAATTAATTATGCTTGAAATAACCTGTGTGCCAAAATAAAAGTCACACACTTGGGCCAGTTTTGTTTGTGTTATAAATCTCCATTTGATGAGATGTTCTATTTTGATATCAATGTAATTTGCATTTTTTTCATAACATACTACATCATGTGCCTTGTTAACATCGCAGGTTTTAGACAAGTGTGATACTGGTTGGGCCGCCGTGTGCATGTCTAATGGGATCAGTGAAAACTCTAAATCAACCTTTGGTGTGAGTGTGAATTCTTGTCTGTCTACACGGTACCTGCGATTGGCAGGGTCTTCAACAATTTTGCCCAAAGTCACCTGGGATACACACCAGCTCACCCATAACCCGAATGAGGATGACCACATAGAAAAAAATCAATGGATGGATTTTCAAATGACCCCAAAATATGTGCTTTTTTTTTGTCTTCCTCATTAGGTTTTGTTTCCACCTGTTCTTGTCATCTGAGTCCCTTGTGTTAACTAATCATCTCCCGCAACCCTTTGTTCCTTGTTGTCTTGTTAGTTTGCTTGTATTTAGTTCTCTGATTCCTGTCAGTCTTTGCCGGATGGTTGTGCTACTCTTTATGGTTTTTTTGTTTGTGTTGCTGTCACGTTTTGTCCTGGCTTTTCAGTGCTTTGTGTTTTGGATTTCTCTTTTCCAGTGTTCCCCCTATTTTTGTTAGTATATTTTGTCCAATACATATTGCTTCTCCTGCCTCTCTGCTTTTTTTTTTGTGGGGGGGTGTCAACTATCATCACACATCATGACAGGTTCATTGCTGACACACCGAAATTCTGCCCTGTGTGGCCGTACATATTGCACATACCAAAAACTGCTACTGTGCTTTGAAAAGAAAAATAAATACTAGAAACGTGGTTTAGATACTTAGAATTATCAGCATTCGTAAAATAAAATTGTGAGCATTATTTTGCAAAGGCAAAATTTTTCAACCCGACTTTGTTCCGGGTTGCATTAGCTTGTGTGCATACGCACAAGTAATATTTTCAATGTCACTACATCTACATACGCACAATTTCTGCGCCTAATTTTCAAAGCACTAAAGCTTTCCAAAGCTCGCTCGGGATGTTCGTGCACGATGCTATCAACGGTTAGCATCAGCCAGTTTGCAGCACGTCATTGCAAACTGCTCTTTTATTACAGGAAATACCATGAGCAACGACAGCAAACCCCCACCCCGCCCCCGTGACGCATTTGCGACGTGGAAGCACATTGACACAGTGGAGGTGGACGGTCGCCGTCTCCCGTGAGAACGGGTTTTGTTTTCAACCTAAGTGAGGATGTGCTTGCAACATGAGACTATCTTTGCTTGGTCTAAAATCTTTAAAGGGCTCATCAAGCGTCACGTTATAGTAAATTTAAGACACCAGAGCAGTTATGGTCACTTTTATCCTGAGGTAAAGATGTTGTGGGTGAGGTTATAATCAAGAGTGGGTAACCTTTGCCCTCAGGTTGTGCTTGTGTGTGTGTGTGTGTGTGTGTGTGTGTGTGTGTGTGTGTGTGTGTGTGTGTGTGTGTGTGTGTGTGTAGAGTTTAGTTCTCTGATTCCTGTCAGTCTTTGCCGGATGGTTGTGCTACTCTTTATGGTTTTTTTGTTTGTGTTGCTGTCACGTTTTGTCCTGGCTTTTCAGTGCTTTGTGTTTTGGATTTCTCTTTTCCAGTGTTCCCCCTATTTTTGTTAGTATATTTTGTCCAATACATATTGCTTCTCCTGCCTCTCTGCTTTTTTTTTTGTGGGGGGGTGTCAACTATCATCACACATCATGACAGGTTCATTGCTGACACACCGAAATTCTGCCCTGTGTGGCCGTACATATTGCACATACCAAAAACTGCTACTGTGCTTTGAAAAGAAAAATAAATACTAGAAACGTGGTTTAGATACTTAGAATTATCAGCATTCGTAAAATAAAATTGTGAGCATTATTTTGCAAAGGCAAAATTTTTCAACCCGACTTTGTTCCGGGTTGCATTAGCTTGTGTGCATACGCACAAGTAATATTTTCAATGTCACTACATCTACATACGCACAATTTCTGCGCCTAATTTTCAAAGCACTAAAGCTTTCCAAAGCTCGCTCGGGATGTTCGTGCACGATGCTATCAACGGTTAGCATCAGCCAGTTTGCAGCACGTCATTGCAAACTGCTCTTTTATTACAGGAAATACCATGAGCAACGACAGCAAACCCCCACCCCGCCCCCGTGACGCATTTGCGACGTGGAAGCACATTGACACAGTGGAGGTGGACGGTCGCCGTCTCCCGTGAGAACGGGTTTTGTTTTCAACCTAAGTGAGGATGTGCTTGCAACATGAGACTATCTTTGCTTGGTCTAAAATCTTTAAAGGGCTCATCAAGCGTCACGTTATAGTAAATTTAAGACACCAGAGCAGTTATGGTCACTTTTATCCTGAGGTAAAGATGTTGTGGGTGAGGTTATAATCAAGAGTGGGTAACCTTTGCCCTCAGGTTGTGCTTGTGTGTGTGTGTGTGTGTGTGTGTGTGTGTGTGTGTGTGTGTGTGTAGCATGCATGTGCGTGTGGTCCTGCCGGAGTGATAGATTTGTGGAAGGAGGGGCATGAGGCGAGGCCAGTAAACAGTGCAACATGCATGTAGGAGGTCTGGGGGGCAGACCAAAGCCAGAGCTGTCAGGATTCCAGACAGAGATATAGAAAGACCCCATCCCTCCACAAACAAGCCATCATAAACCGTCCCACCTAGCAACCATGTCTCATGGTCATCACAAGTACAATTATTCTACATAGTGTGCTGTATGAATTTGTTTCGGACGGAGCTCCTTCTGGTGCCAAAGATGAATTGATAATCTGTTTCGTCAATGTACTAATCTGCACCCTCATTTTAGCACGTCTATAAGAGAAAAAGAACATCAAAACTAGGAAATTAGCATGACGTCAATTCAAATGGATACTGTTTAATAGCTCTCTGTGCTGAATTGTAAATAAAGTGAATTAAAAAAAAAACATACATGACCTTTTGAGAATACCACACTGACCTAAAGGGACTGCTTGGAACTGGAAGCTCAGACATCTGCAGCCGGCTAATGTGAAACTGTGATGATTTGTAGCAGTGATTGCGTTCACAAGAAGCTAGCTGCTAATGCTAAAGAGCAGTGCACAAGACCCACTTTGGATCTCAGCAGTGCTTGGCAAACTTATGCAGTATTCTGTTTAGCTCCCTCAAGTGCTTCAACTCCCAGGAGAAATGTGTAAATGTACTGTGGGAGATACAACGGTGGTCAAAAGGTTTTATTTTTTTATATTTTATCCGATACAAAAATGAAGGCTGCCAACGTATGAAATTTTTGAGATGCAAGCCATCAGTGGGCTGATTTTTTTTTGCTTTGACTGGTGCCAACGTGAAATATGCGCTGTGGTGGTAATGAACTCAGTTATGATATTCCCAGTTCAAGTTTACAGTACTGCCAAACAAACAAAGAACAAGGAATACAAATAAAATTCTAATTTGAACACACCCAAAAAAACGTTTTTCAAAGTGGGCTTTAAACGTAGCTTGAAGTTTTCAATGTAGGGATTTAAAATTAGCCTTTCATGAGGTTAGGCTTTCAGAGGAGGTTTATAGTTTCAAATGAATAATTAATAATAATAATATAACAATTACAACAACTGTAGGGAACATCTTTCGAATTGAACAAGACTTTTTTTTTGCTCATTCACGTATTCATGTTTTAATGGACTCTGTCAGGGAGGTATGAATATAACTGTTTCATTTCAATTCAATTAAATTGTTATTGTAGTTGTCACAGGCATGGAGATGTGTATTCGTACATTCAACAAAATAATGTAGCCAGCTGTGACTGTCACCGTGTGTGTAAAGTTGAGATCTATATGCGTGTGCCTATAAAGGTGGAAGTCACCCCTATAGCGACCCTCTTCAGGCCCAGGGGTCACACATTGTTCAGGAGGATACACACAACCTAGCTGATGAATGACCACTTCAAGTGCTTCCCTGGCTTCGGCGCTACTCCGGAAATCGTAATTCAGCCCCTGCAAGAGGCTGAAGGCGGCCCGGGTCCTCCGCTCTGTGCCGCACGCTTTGACTCCACCATTCAGAAAGTGATGAGAAAATTGTGAGTCTAGCAGCATTACAAAGGTGGAGCAAATCTTGAGGTGCAGCTGTATCCCTCTCCAAACTCCCAACTGTACTGGCCGTCACAATGAATGAATTTATGTGAATGTGCAGTATGGGATGTACCTGTACTACTGATAGTGCTACAGTAGATAATTGTTTACCTTTCGTCTTCACACTGTCACACTTAGTTGAGGTAGAAAAAAAAATCAGGACCAATGCATTCATCTCCCTGTAACTAACTAACTAACTCCCCCTGTAACTAACTAACTAACTAACTAACTAATTTGGCAATTATAAACCTTTCGATGAATTCACTGTATATTGAGTCGTTCAGGGTCATTAATAGATAAATATGGGGATACTGTATATGCAATGTACAAGCACTAAAGATTATCATAAGTACATATAAAATGGAAATAAAGTCTACACACCCCATGTTGAAATGAATTTTGTGATGTAAACAATGAGACCAAGATAAATCATAAGTCTACACACCCCATGTTCAAATGATTTTTGTGATGTAAACAATGAGACCAAGATAAATCATTGGCAAAAAAAAAAAAAAACAAGACCTTTTTGACCATTTAATTAAAAAGCTAAAATAATGCGCACATTCTTCTATTTCAGCAGTGGCTGTGCAAGTCAAGCCGCTTGCATCTCAGTTGTGAGGGTGTGCACACTTGTGCAAACACAGTATTTCACTTGATTATTTTTACTACCTCTCTCCAAAAAAAACCCATTGAGGTGTACAGGTTATATCACACGGAAATAATGGTAATAGTTTTGGAAATGGTTTTAAAAAGATTTATCTTGGTCTCAAAATTTTGTACAAAAAATGTTTCAACAGGGGTGTGTAGACTTTTCATATTCACTGTTCACCAAGACTGCATATATTATGAAGTCGGACTTTGTCATGAGAGGATGTGATGACTTGCTGGCACATGCTCAAGTGACCCGCTGATGACTGTGTGCGAGGGTGATCCTGCATCAGGCGAACATGAGAAAGTTTTGGACGATTCTGTGAACTTTTGGAGGGGCGACTTCCTCCAGGAAGAGCCATGAACCTTTGCTCTGGGTTCATGCTGTATACTTTTCGTGTTTTGCAATATCAGAATATCATCTGAAAATAACTTTCCACACGAGGTTTTTCAGAAACAAACAAAAAAAAAAGAAAAAAAAAGCTCCACTCCCATGGAAACAAATCAGAAAGGTACTTTCACATCCCTAAACTTTAGGGAACTTTCTCAATTCTGTGCACAAAATAACACAAAACCAATTTTCTCACACATTTTTGTTGTTGTTCTTCTAACCAAAAGTTAGTTTTAGTCATGTTGTTTTGCATTAATGGTGTACTTTTCATCCGATGAATTGAACCCGTATTCTCAATTTATATTCACCCCGCGGTGGTTTGATTTGACAACTGGCCGCAAACATCTCCTGTGAGCTTCCCTCAATAACCTCCACTGAGACTCTTACATGTGCTTGGACAGCAAACATTCTCTTTGCTAATTTATTTTTTCCTGTTTGCTTCTCCATTGTGCACAGCTGTAATTGTTGAAACAACAACCGAGTCGCTTGACTGAAGAGTACAGTTGTCAGTTTCCTCCAGCACATGAGCAGTTCTGGTAAGAAAAAAAAAAGGGTTTGTTGAAATTAAACTGCTCATTATTGTCAATCCTTATCAAATTCACCTATGTATATTTTTCATTCTCTTCCAGTTAGCGTGTAACATTTTCCAACCCAAGAGAGTAGATCTGTAGAGATTAAGACTAGTTTTATGCCCTCTCTGGCCTCTAAATGTACCAGAAATAGCAAATAAACAATTTACTCACTAAGCACATAATTAGATCAAATCTGCTTTGTAATTTGAGGGACTGGAATTCTCTGTAGCGTGCATCTCTGTTTGTTTGCGCAATTTGAGTTGTTTTAATACAGAATGCTCATAATCTGTGTTTATGACAATAATGTTCAGCACTTTTTAAATGTTCTGATTGCGGTAGCCACTATGGCACCAGGCTGCCATACATTTTATCATCCAAAATGGCGGGGGGTGGATAAAAATGTGAAACAAACCTGTTAACCACTTCAACACCATGATGCTGAAATTGATAAATGTGTAACTTCAAATAGACTAAATTCTTAAGGTGAGGCAAACCAATTAATTGAAGTTGCCCTAAATTAAAATAGTTAAATTGCTTTTAATACTTCATGCTTAAAATTCCTTTTCGTCGTGTTGATAAAACTTAATAACATTATGTTTGAAACACAAACACATACTTTTGAAGCACAAAAGCTCTTCCACATTGTTCCACTAGATGGCGGCAAAGATTAATGTAGTCAATGTCAACTGTCATTGTCTTGATTGTTTTGGACAGATAGAGAAACAAAAAACGACAGCGCACTGTACTGTCTCTTTGTGTAGCAAAACGCAATGACATACTTTGACTAAGTGTACGCTTTCAAGTGAAATAAACTGCAGTAAGTACAAAAATAAGCCATTTGTTCTTTATCCTTCAGGTCTCCTCTTTCGGCTGACTGAGCGGTACTCTTGGATCCCCCTAGATTTAAAATAAGGGTTTTCCCCCTCGCTGATATTTGGCTGTGCAAAATATCTCGTTATCTAGCTAGAGACGATCCGAGTCAGTGATCCTTGCATGCAACATGCAAAACATGAAAAAAAAACGTGATGAAAATAAAGTGGTAACAATATTAGATACACCTGCACAATATCATGTGACCCAGTGAGCAGTATCTATTTTTTTCTTTTTTTTCCCCCTCACAGAGATGAGAAAAGCAAAAAGGCAGAAAAAAAACAAATCTGTACAGTTATTTTCAAAATAACTGACATTAACCACACGTGTTTACACTGAAAATAAAATTTTACAAATGCTGCTTTAAATAGTAAAATTCCACCTGAGTCTTGCGATGGTCAAATTTGGATGCTGGTATTGTAAAGAGGGAAGTACATACTACCAGTGCCACTTTCTGTCCAGGTCTGTGGTTGACACCGGTGGCTCAATCACCTTCAGTCGTGCTGCTGGAGCCATTTTAGAGCAACTTTAAATAATCTTCATCCCAGCAGCACCTGCACGCGGGGCCAGTACGCAGTTTGTTGCTCAGAAAGAGGTTGTGTAATCGACGTGACTAACACGGTCGGTCTAACGTTGTAGTTAGACCAGCAGAGTTCTGAAAACCACAAACATCCTGTTCCTCAATCAACAGATTTACATGGAGTCAATCACATCGACACAAACAACAATACAGCAACACAGCATTCATAGGTTGCTACGTGTATCTTAAAATGGCACTCATGGTTATGATGTTCAATTTAAAGACACTGCAGCATAATTGCGACTCCAGACTTGAATATATAATATTACAAGGCAGAAAATCCCCCCCCCCACCCCCTTGCCGAGCATGTTTGCTAATCAAATACTTCATTTGAGGAGAAACTTGGTAACTTGTAACTTTGTAATTTTACGGAGCAGTTTTTGCAGTTTAATCCTAGGACCCGAAACTCGGGATTTATTCAACAAAACAATTCTGACTGTAAAAACGGGTGGGTTCGCAGCTATTGAATAATTTCAGCATTGGAGCATACGGCTGAAAATCAAATATATTTTTGCTTGATTAAAGAGCAAAACACAGATGAACAACCATACATATAGGGCGGCCTGGTGGTCGACTGGTGAGCGCGTCAGCCTCACGGTACAGAAGTGCAGGGTTTGATTCGTGGCGCCGGCCTTCCTGTGTGGAGTTTGCATGTTCTCTCCGTGCCTGCTTGGGTTTTCTTCGGGTACTCGGCTTCCTCCCACATTCCCAAAACATTCACGGCAGGTTGATTAGACACTCCAAAATTGTCCCTAGATGTGATTGTGATTGTTGAAACCTCATATGTGTGCCCTGCGATTGGCTGGCAACCAGTTCAGGGTTTCCCCCGCCTATTGCCCGAAGACAGCTGGGATAGGCTCCAGCACGCCCGTGACCCTCATGAGTACAAGCGGATCAGAAAATGGATGTACATATAATAAGTCAACAACGCTGTTTTTCTTGTATGCGACATCACTTTGCTGGCTTCCCACATCCCGACTAGTTTGCTTGCACGCACACATTCACACACATGCAACGAGCCGTGATGCGTGTCAATACTGTGCTCAGGCACCCCCAGTCCGGGTGTTCCCCTCCCATGTCGACATCCCCTTCCTTTCTTACCTCTCAGTTTTGTTTCAGTCGAATATGAAACCGGTCTTGAGTTTGAAACAACTCAGCAATATTTCCGTGGAAACCTTCATGAAAATATTCGGATGTCAGATAGATAGATAGATAGATAGATAGATAGATAGATAGATAGATAGATAGATAGATAGATAGATAGATAGATAGATAGATAGATAGATAACCAATACAGTATATTATTTGTCGTGAAGTGTCAAATTGAACTTGCAGTGATGAGAGAGAGCAATAGTACCAACTTCAACACAACTGCTCCCTATTCGCACACTAACAAATCACATAAAACCATGGCTGGAAAATGGTTATTTGGGACAAATCTGTACATTTTCACATCGCGGTCTACTCACTTTTTTTTTTTGTGTGTGTGTTAACATTATTTTGTTGGGACTGGAAATTGTTACTGTTATACAAGCTGTATACTAACTTCAACTACTTTGAATGAATAGACATATCAATATTTCTTATCTATTATTATATCACCACAGAGCTCCAGACTGAATTTGAGAATTCACCTACTCATGCATGTGTGATCAAGTTATTTTTATTTTTTGTGTGTGTTTGCAGTTATTCTTGAATATTTTTGTTGCTGACAAACTCCTACTAAATAGTTCAGCCCAATTATCAATAATATAGTAAAAATGAGCAGAAATGTGGACATTTACACAAGTCAATTTACAGTGTGGGCGGCGGTGCAGAGTTTGGCTGCTAAGGACGTCCGCCTCGCAGTTCAGAGTTCGTGGGTTTAAATCTGAGCTCTGGCCTTCCTGTGTGGAGTTTGCATGTTCTCCCCCAGGCACTCCGGTTTCCTCGCACCGTCCAAAAAAAGGCATAGTAGGTTAATGGAACACTCTGTGAGTAGATGTTGGTCTTTGTGTGCCCTGGGATTAATTGGCAACCAGTTCAAGGCCTGTACTGCAATAAATCAGCTCGGATTGCCTCCAGCATGCCCGCGACCCTTGTGAGAATATCCGATTCAGATGATGGGTGGGTGGATGGATGGATGGATGGATGGATTCCGGGCTCCGGCCTTTCTGCGTGAGGTTTGCATGTTTTCTCCAGGGACTGCGATTTCCTCCCACATTCTGAAAACATGCATGCGAGGTTAATCGAGCATTTGAAATGGTCAGTAGGTGTGATTGAGGGTGTAAATGATTGTTGTTTGTCTATGTGTGCTCTGTGATTGGCTGGCAACCAGTTCAGGGTGTCCCACGCCGACTGCCGGAAGACAGCTGGGTTACCCTGCAGCACGCCCACGGCTCGGATCATGGATTGAATGGATGAATGGACTTAAAGTAATTGTAGATTTATTAGGAAGGGATAATAGTAAATAAAGCTTGCTTCTTCCTGAGCTTCATTTTACAACTTTATTTGATCTTCGTTCAATTTAGCCTCTTTGGTGTTCTTATATGTCATTTTCACCCGTTTGGAATGAAGAATCCATTCATTCATTCATACGTGTTTTATGTTTCACTATCATGAGTCGCCAAATGGCAAGAGTTGTCCATAGCATGTCTGCATGGTTGTTCCTCTTTTTGGGGGAGAAGTTGTGTGCTGGATCATCTTCCTGGGCTCCTTCCTGTGTTTCCTGTTCACATCAGATCAGGCGGTCAAGAATCTTGTCAGCGTGCAGCAACCCGGGTAATAACTGACGCAACATCCCATCTGTCCCCTCAGCCACTGATAGGCCTATAGTGGGCCCATCCTCCGCATTTTCCAGTTGCAGTTGTTTCTGTCGGCAAGTGCTAACCTACACTCACTGGATATTTGATAAGTGAAAACCAATAAAGAGCTAAATCATACAACAGTTTTTGAAATCGATAAAATTGCCAGACGTTAACCCTTTCAAGGGCCAGCGGTTACTACAGTGGACAGCTTTTATTATGTTATCAGGTTACAGGGTGCATGTAAAGGGTTAAAGCGGAAATGGAGAACTTCATTTTTATTGAGAGGGATTGATTGCAAAAGAACATCTCCAAATGAATTTGGAACACTCAATTTTAATGTGTGTACAGTGCTGTAAAACGCTTACATGAATCTAACAAAGGTAAAGTCTGCACTTGTGCAGACCAAAGTTGAACCGAAAACAAATTACAATTTGGTTTGTTTAGCGTAATGATGACAGAGTCGTCATTGTTAATATACTTTCTATTTTACTTGTGGAATTGTAACATATTGGGGATTACTTACATGTGTTTACATGAGCACCATCAAACATTTCTTTACGAACATATTTTTGCATATTTTACAAGTTTCGATCCAGCTAAACTGCCCACCTGGGAGAAACCAAACCGTAGCTGTGAGGCGAGAACAAATTTAGGTTTCAACTGATACTGATAAGAGGATATGAAGCTTGATCTGTGTGTGGGTGTGTGTGGGTGATGCTTGCGTGTGTTTGTGAAGCTGTTGGGTGGCTTTCTCCCTGCGTTCCATGTTGTGGGATCTCAGTCCACCTGTGCCTCCTGTGTGCTCTCCCAGTTCCTCTCTAGATGTCTATTTTCATCTCAGCCACACTGATTCTAAACCAGTTCTCTCCCCAGAGACCCTGTCAGTTTCCGTGTCTTGTGACAGAGACAGAAAATAATGTGAAAACGCTGCCCGATAAATCAATGTCTTCAAATTAGGCATGCAAAGCGAGTTGCAACGAAACATGGCCTCCGGTAGCTTCAGTTTTTTTGACGGCAAATAAGCACCATTGATTACTTTTACATGCAGTCAATAACTTTTGTAAAACCAGAATATTGGCAGTATATCTATCTATCTATCTATCTATGCATCCTCACGTGGGTCACGGGCGTGTTGGAGCCTATCCCAGCTGACTTCGGGGCAGTAGGAGGGGGACACCCTGAACTAGTTGCCGGCCAATCGCAGGGCACGCACAGACAAACAACCATTAACGCTCACACTCACACCTAAGGACAATTTAGAGTGTTCCATTAGCCTGCCACGCATGTTTTTGTGAATGTGAGAGGAAACCGGATTACCCAGAGAAAACCCACCCAGGCACGGGGAGAACATGCAAACTCCACACAGGAGGGCCGGAGCGGGAATCGAACCCTGCACCTCTGCACTGTGAGGCCGACGTGCTAACTAGTCAATGGCTGTACCACACTTGAAAATTAGAACTGAGGAAGAAGCCTTTTGGATTTGAGGCGAGATATCCTCACCAATCAAGAACAGCCAGGTTGCCTCGATTTAACCTTTGCAAATTACCATGAGCGAGATGACTTAGAGTCCAAACAGACACAAATTCCATCCATCCATCTTCTTACACCGGCTATCCTCACTAGGGTTGCAGTTCTGCAGGAGCCTATCCCAGCTGACTTCGGGCAAGAGGAAGTCCTTAGTTGTTACTCAACTTTATCAGAAACTGTTGTATTTCCTTGAAGCGAGGCTTCCTTCAAGTGGGCAGCCCATGTCATGGAGCAGTGATGGATGGCAACATCACTTCTGTTTGTGTGCTCGTCTCTAATGGCTAATTGTGGGAAGCCTCAGACGCCACAAAGAGCTGTTGCAACACAACGACAACCACACTGCAGACACTGGACGTGAGCACAAAAGAGATGCTGTTAGCAGAAAGGTATCCGGGCATGGGGCTCCTTCTCCTCCAGTTGGACTTCTGTCACATTCACAAGCATTATAGAGTGACGGAACACGATGTGATTGTTACATTTTGTTACACATTGATACATTTGCACACTTGAGAATTCTTGATAAGGATTTTTGATACCACTGTGTTTCAGACCGATACTATAACAAGAATTCACTCTGAATACTCACCGATATCGAGCACCACAACCTCAAGCACTTTTGATTTTTAGAATCTCATTTGGCACAACGACAATTGTTTTTTTTAACAAAGATCTTTGTGACGCAGCTGACGATTCACGAATGTGTCAAACTGCCATAATGCTGAGAAAGACATATTCAATGTTAAAAAAAAAATATATATATATATATATATATATATATACTGCTGTGAGTATTGGTACCTGGTTTCTGCAGCCTCTATGAGTACCCAATACCAGCCTGGTACTTAGTGTTGGTACTCGCCCATTCCTCATTCTTTATATATATATTACAAATGAATAAAAGTGAATTTAAAATGATATCTGTTCGGAACCACCTCTTTACTGCTCACCAGGCATACCACCACCCGCACTCTCTGTTCCAGTAGTTTAATAAACCTCTTCTTTCCCACAATCTACACTACTTTTGCACAAGCTTCTTTCCAATTTTCCGAGCCAGTCTACCAGAGCGCTTTGCAACAACAACAAGGAAAAAAAAATCTCACCTCATTCCTCCCAATAGCTTCTTTTAAGAAATGTATGAGGGATACTGTACAGTGTACATGATCACTTCACCGTGTGCTACGACAGACGTTATTAAGTAAATACTGTCTATCTCGCTGTAGAGCAGGGTTCACCAGTCATTGTGAAAGTGAGAGCTACTTCTTGGCTGTTGGTTAATGTGAAGGACTACCAGTTTGATACACACTTCCAAAAGTACACATTTGCTCAAATGACCCTTTCAGGGCCAGCGGTTACTACGGTGGGCAGCTTATCATGTTTTCAAGTTACAGGGTGCATGAAAGGGTTAATACAAGACAGTGACCATGTTTATGAGAGCTGCCAATAATTCGGAAACTGATAGCGAAATAGTTATCATGAGGCCATACTTTTATAACTCTCTGCTGGTGCTTACGTTTTCATTGTTGTTTTCCTCACTTCGACAACAGTCCTAGAAAATCACAACTGCCCATTCTCTGGTGAGCTTTTTTGAGAACGTCTTGGGGGGCTATTTTTCAAAGCCAATACATTCGTATTTGCTTTTACTTGTTGTTTTCCACTGCTGTCTGCCGCCCTGTCAGCTTTGCAAATGAGAATTTTGTTAAATAAATAAAGGTTGAAAAAATAATAATAGGCCATGATTTGTCCCACTGATTTCAATTTGTTTGAAATGACAGCTGGCTCTGAAAATGCTGCACAGTATTGTCTACAAAATAGAGATTGCGCTGCATGTACTCTGCAGAAAATGACAGTTTGTAAATGATACTGCAGTTACACAATGACAACAGTGACAATGTTGTAGATTGCATGCAAAGAATATGTTGATGAATCCACGTTTTATGTACTGTAGATTATATGAATATGCTATGTAAGTACAGAATAAAAATAATGATTGCAAATATCATTATACCATGCATATAATATATATACACACACAGTTGACCTCATGAGTGTATTTTTTTTGTACATTGGGTGAATAGAGTACTGTACTTCTCGTGCATTTTATAAATTCACTCTCACATGTGCTATGTGGGTGGTGGTTTTTTTTGCTTCCTGTGACACCAGCTGAACGATGTTCCTGTTCTGTAGAATTGAAAAAAACTCCCCTGTAATGACATACACACACTTGCAAACGTGGACGCAAGCGCACACACATGAACACGCGCACACGAAAACATTTTCTTTTTACTCAGGGAAGAAATATGCTGTCTCACTGTGTGACCTCTTTACTGTATGCAAGCATGACTTTTGACAATTAAGACCTGCAGGTCTGGAATGACCAACTGTGTGAAACATTGGATACGCCTATCTAAAAGTGTTGACCTCATCATGGCCCGCCCTGTGACTGTGTGCGTATGTGTGTGTGTGCGTGTGCGTGTGCGTGTGTGTGTGTGTGCGTGTGTGTGTGTGTGTGTGTGAATTTAAACATTTACATCATATTAGTTTTGTTTTAATTATTTATTTTGATCTTAAAAACGATCACATAAATGCAATCTGCCACTTTGCTCTTGTCTGAAAAAAAAAAACAGCTTATGGTTCATATCAACTTCCATTCATCAATTTTCAACATCGCTTATCCTGAAGAGGGTGGCAGGGGGGTTGTTGGAGCCTGTTCCAGCTGACCTTGGGCGAAAGGTGGAAGAACTGGTCGCCAGTCAGTCACAGGGCACATATAAAGACCAACAACCACACACACCCACATTCACGCCGTCACCGACTAGGAACTGACCTAGTACGCACACAAGTCCGGCGAGTGTACCGCCACACCATCAGCGCCAACTTTCAAAATGTAAATACTGCTAGCATTGAATATGTCAGTCAGAACATGATAGACAAAAAAATTTGAATGGAGTTAATTGAAAATATGATTTTAATAAAAATGTCATCATAAAAATGGTACAAGACATGATGATAGTAAAACCTATCTCTAATATGCCACTCCATGCCCAAATCACAGAAATAAAATTAGAACCCCCCGCCCCCCCCAAAAAAGCTGAAATTTGGTCAGTCAAGAAATTTCCTATTTACATTCAGTGCACAGCATCTTCACGTCACATCTCCACACAAATTTCTTCATTCCGTAAAGATCACGTCCATGTGCGTGTGTGTGTGTGTGTGTGTGTGTGTGTGTGTGGGTGTGTGTGTGTGAGTGAGTGTGAGAGCCCCTCAAAAACAATGTCATCAGATTTCTGGAGAAAATGAAAAGCTCGAAAAGAAACATTAATATACATCTTAGTATTATGACGGGCAGTTCCACATCAAACTCCAAGCATATTGTCATCAGAATGACTTCTTGACAATCAAATGGCTTGTGACAGTTTGATCTCAAGCAACAGAGGAGGAGCCTCCGGAATGTTTCAAAGTCATCAACTGGTTTTATGTTTTTAAAGATTACAAGCTTATTGAAAAGAAATAGTTTATTATTGTGTGTTTTATATTTGCTTTTTTCTTTCATGTACATCACTTTCTTTCAGTTGTTTTTTTTTTTAAGTGCTCCAGAAATAAAAGTTAAGTTAAAAACAAAGTTCAGCTTTTGTATTGTATCTCACTGGATTGCAAAGGTGCATCGAATCGTTAGCTACACCTTTGCAAATAACATATCAATTTGATACGTTAGATTCTAATAATGTTCTTCTTTAATCGTATTGCAGACCAGTGGCATAGGTTTTTCAGGACCCTTCTTGTATAGAACACAAAAAGCAAAAACATGTGAAACTATGGACATTCTTGGCATTGAGAAGAAAGTTCAGACTGAGAATATGATCCAAAACAAAGAGGGCTCCTAAAAAGTTACATGCGCACTCTTGGCACACCCTCAGGCGGTGATGGGCATGTTGTCCGTGTAGCAGGCGGACCTCTGCGGACCACTGTAGCTGCACAAATCCTGATAGATGTTGGCCATCTGTTCTGCTGAGATGTCATCGCACAGCTCCATGTTGGTGCAGTATGGCTGCGAGCGGCGCAAATTCATCGCCTCCAGCAGCTGCTGACACTTCACCATCGTGATCTGAAACAGGACGTTGGAGGGTGTTCGAGGCATTAAAACATTACGGTTGGCGAAAAGTGAAAAAAAAGAAAAGAGTGTCACTTAATTCTTCTTACCTGCACGATTATCCGCTTATTCTTGGCCATGCTGAGATCATGAAGCTCTTCTCCAAAACACAAAGTCACATTTGGATCGGGTGCTGGCAGCTGACCTTCCTGGTGCAGCTGCAGCGCTACAACAGGACAAAATACAGCTGGTTAGAGAATCTCTCCTCCAGCTAAGTTGCGTATTTTACAAACAAGGTCTCACCATGAAGGAACTTCCCGGTGTCAAAAATCTTCACCACCGCATCCCTCTCCAGCTTACAAGGCACAGGGCCATAATGCGAGCCCGCGTCGGCCAGCCCGCTCCAAAAGACTCTGCTCTGGCACAGCCTCTTGATGAAAATGCCCTCCTGGTTGGCACGCAGCAGAAGCCCTCGCTCCAAGTGGCCCAGGAGCTTTTGGGTGACGTGGCGCTGCCGTTCGAACTCGATGAGTTCAGCCGAGGGGAAGTAAACGCTCTGCATGCTGTCCGAGCTGTAGGGGGTGCCGCGTCCCAGGTGCTGCTGGGCCGGGGAGATGCGGCAGCCCTCCGGGTGAGTCACCAATACGTTCTCCATCAGCTTTCCTCCGTAGTAGAAATAGATCATCATTTGGGAGAAAGCTGGAAGAAACAAAGCACGCCAAAGTATTTATCTTGTTACTTGCCAAACTATAACAAATTTAGGAAAGTAATTCATATGCAAGGCAGGATAACGTTCTGTCACGTTGCTTTCAGTGGAACCGTCCACCCCCGACTGTTTGATTGATTTGATACATTCGTGTGATATACACAAGTGTCACCACTTCACAATTAGTCTGCACCCATGATTCCTGTTTTCCTCAGTTTACAACTGTTGCAAGTGCATCTTTCCTGGAATTTACAGGTTTCTGTTACGAGTGGTGGTGGTCTTATGGCGAGGTCGTATGGCAAAAAAAAAACAAAAAAAAAAACGTCATTGCAGCCATTTGAAAATACAGAACATCTGTAATTTATGGGGGATAGGGACCGAGCCCTTCTGCAAATAGCAGCGAAAAAAACATGAGTAATTGATGCCCCACCCTCAAAAAGATATTCAGAACTGCTTAGATTAATAGTTTTAACCATAAAAATCCAAAAACTATGATTGTAAAACACTTCAATATTATTTATAACTTTTTAAATATCATTTACAACTGTTCTTATACCACATTATGCTTACCACTAAATGTCGTAGGCCTGCCACACACGGAGCGATGTGGCCCGAAACTGACTAAACTGTCATGCAGCTGAAATGAGTAATTTTCCTGAGTGGCTGGCTGTTTGTTGCAATTCCAAATTTGAATTGCCGCTGAACGGCATCGCAACATCACAGATGTAACAAACAATCAAACAAATCAATAAATCTACATGATAGATATTTAGATGTAATCTCATTTAAAATATAGGTTTCAGCATTC
The DNA here is from genome assembly GCF_001891065.2 of Hippocampus comes. Taxonomy (NCBI): domain Eukaryota; kingdom Metazoa; phylum Chordata; class Actinopteri; order Syngnathiformes; family Syngnathidae; genus Hippocampus; species Hippocampus comes. The sequence goes on from NW_017806164.1 coordinate 213,343, forward strand.
TAGAAAGCATAGAGTGGAGAGTCTCTGTCACCAAAATGCAAACGGGTGCAGTGCGTGACTGGGCCGATCTATCATTGCAGACAGATTCTCAAAATATCCACACTCTTTACTTTATTATCGCCTGTTTCTTCTCCTTGTGGCAATCTGATTCTTCCTTTACAATGATGCCATGCTTTTCTGGTTCAATAGAAATGAATAAAATACAAGAAATTGAACGTGAGGTTCAAGTTTTTCCACTGCAGTGCACCAGCAGATACGCAATCAGTGTGCGGCGAAAAGTTGTCAACTGTCATTTTTTTTTCCTGTCGCATTTGGTGTGACAGGCCTTAGAGATTATTTGATTTGGGGAAAAATTGCACTGCAAGTGCATGTGTAGCAGAGCAAAATCAGACACATGTCGCTCCCTAATTTGAACTAACGACTCAAGCTCTTGGGTTGTTAGCCCAAGAACTTGTTGGCCAAGAACTAAACAACATCCAAAGATTTGAGTCTCTTTGTCGGGACAACTTCAACACATAATTTCTTTCCATCAATTAATATTTTCCTACTTTGCTGCATTCATTTTAAGTCTGAAAATGTCTTTTAAAGCGATTGAAAGTTTCCCGCAAAAAGTGTGTGTCTGGACATAAAACACAAACTATACCTGAACTAAGAGTGCCAGTTGGTAAATGGTCCTGATGCAGTGAGAAGGCTGTGAATTAAAAAAAGAAGAATTAAGGCCACGGAAACACTCCCAACGAGTTCTCAACATCGAGTTGTGTCATTATTTTGCCTCATCATCAGAAATATTTAGAAAACAACAACTTAATCATCCTAGTCAGCAACGTACAACCGGATGTTAGTCAATTCTTCCACTGGACAGTTTGAGCAAGCATCGCACAGACAACAGCAAAGCTCATGTCTTATGAATACGTTTTGTGGTCAATTGTCTGTTCTGCTCTTACCACTGACACTAGTCTGCGGCCAGTACTCGGGACTGGCCTGGATTCTGCAGCCGTCTTCCTACAAAAACAGTAACAATAAAATGTCAACAAAGGAGTACTAAAGGCAACAAGAATGACAAGAATGAGTTTTACCTCTTTAATGATGCAATCTGTGTCTGTGGGGCTGCAGTCCATGTCGGTCATTTCGCCAGAGCTGTTGGAAGCAGCCATCGCGGAGCTTCTTCCATCTGTCGCACAACAAGAGAAGAAGACATTCGTCACACACACACTCATTCGTGATGTTGTCAGGATGATGATGATGATGATTATAATATCAAAACTGTTATTAATAACATCCATTATTTAAATGTAAAAGATGACCTGATTTGAGATTTGACCATATTCCAAAATCACAAGCTCACTTTTCTGCTCGTCCTCAGGTACGATTCGGTAGACTTTATAAGGCTCCGAGATGTCCAGCTGAGACCTTTCCGTCACCTCTTCAAAGTCAGGACTTTTATTGAGCGCACAGCGCAGTCTGGTCTTCCAAGTTGCAGGTTCTGCTTTGTCGCCTTCCTTAAATTTGCCTTTAAACACAGCCCATGCCTGCAGAGACGGATGTATCTTAAAATTTGATTTTTATTCTCGAAAAAAAATGACAAAATGCTCTGTGTACTGTCTGTCATATAAGGTAATAATATTAATCCTTCCATTGTATGTACCGCTGAGCTACTTTGTTGAACTGAAGCCTATTTCAGCTCACTTTGCTCAAGAGTCTGGTTAGACCTTGAACTGGTTGCCAGCCAATAACAGGACACATATGGACAAACAATCATTGACAGACAATTAAAATCTACGGACAATTTAGATTATTCACTTACTCAAGAAATAATACTATTTCAATTCAACTTCAGAGAGTTCATGTAATTTGATGTAAAATTCCACTTGACCAGGGTAGTTTAAAACAGTAACCCACCAGTATGCCGTGGCACATAAGTGCACCAGGAGAGGTCATCGGGTGTGCCGCAAGAATTTATCCAATGTCATTGATTTGAACAAAAAAATATTCATTCACTACACAAAATATTTTTGTTTGCCGATGACGTAGAGTAAGTGAACAGGCAGAATGATTAAAAGCACTTCCAACAGATAACATACGTACATATATATATATATATATATATATATATATATATATATATATATATCTATGTATGTATGTGTGTATCCATTCATGGTGAATATTTGGGGGTGCCGAGAGAGTTTTTCTGATGTGAAATATGTGCCTTGGTTCAATAAAGAGTGGTAAACCCTCGTTTAAAATATACTAGTACTGACTATTACTACAAATAATATGTACTCATGATTAGGGTGGTTGGTGATTGGTCGCCAAACAATCTCAGCAAGTAACAGCACATATTACTATTATTATTGCTACTTCAATAACAGCAATAATAATAATAATAATAATCAAAATAATAATTATTGTGATTATTATTGTTAGTCTCATTATTATAACTTCTAGTTAAAAAAGAACATTCAAACTGAGTGTACCTTAAAAATGGATGCGTCTACTTCTTGGTTGTAATCCTGTTTCCCCGCGTGTTTCCATGGAATTCGGAACATGATTCGGCTTCCATCCTCCCACAGGAGCCCACAGTACTGTCCACTCTGGATCTGCTCAATCAGCCACTGCTTTAGTCTTCGACCTCCAGAATTCGTCATCGTGTTTGGGTCACCTAAACCAAGAGGTACACGTACGATTACAAAGTAAGACTGGAATTAAAAATTTAGAAAGTAATTTTAAGGAAAGGCATATGTTCCCCCAAAAGCGAAAGTAAAAGCACTTACAATGAGATGTTGATGAGCAGTGAGAGTTTCATAAATGATTGCTCCCCGCGCGTTTCTTTCAAGTTTATTGTTATGAATGGCAGTGACTAAAGTGACGTTGCTGGATTCTGACCCAATCGCCGTCACCAAGTCACGACAGGCCCCGCCTACTACGGCAGTATAGTTCTCTTAAGTGTGGGCATTTACAAGAAACGGTCTGACACAAGTTACTGCCCACGTCAAAAGCAATCAGTCACAAGTGACCTTGTGGCGTGGGGACTTTTTGTGGACCCCTGCTTTACCCACCCTCCTCTGAGAACACTATACTATCTATTTCAACACAAGCTCTTGAATTGCGAGTCAGTTCACAGGGATCAAGGTACTTTAGCCAAATTGGGAATGCGCCATTTATTCATTTAAATTTGCCATTTAAATGAAACTAAAAATATCTTGGGACCCTAAACTGAATAAGCGGTCTTGAAAATATAAATGGGATAGAAGGTGTGTCACAAAAGGTATTTTTCAAATCCAAACTACAAGTTTTTCCCTTCGAATAGCCATGGAGGCAAACACAATTTCCCAGCTTCTTCTGCCGCATCCATATCTTCAAAACAGGTCCCTTCAATGACCCCCCCCCCCCAGAGTTTAGGAAAGAAAAAACATATAGAGCCAGGTCACGTGTGTACGGAGGTTGCCCCAGCATGGCGGCATTCTGAGACAGGAAATGTCAGATGCTCAGGGCATTGTAAGCAGGCATGTTATCATGATTAAGCAGCCACGTGTTATCGTGCCACAACTCTTGCCACAAAATCTCTTTGAAGAAGTGCTGGTTGATTGCTTAGGTCAGTGGTTCTCAAAGGAGGGTGGTGAAAGTATTTTAGGGGGTACACAGTATTATAAAATATAGATTTAAAAAGTACCATCAATGGAAAAAAAAAGAGCTTGATCATTTCTCCTTGTCGCCAAGAATTACAAAGATACTCAGTGAGGCACAAGTCCAACTAGTTTTTTTTTTTGTTACATAATTTATTTCCACCGGTTTCGCTCATGGAGGGGGTCGGGGGTTACTTGTCATTTTGGTTTGAAATAGAGTGTGACAGTCTTGGAATTGGAAGTTTTCTGACACAGACATTATGAGGATCAGTGGTAGTCGTAATAATGTGAAACAAGCACTTCTTAATATCAAACCAATGACATCATTTAATCATACACAGTAATTATTTCATTTTTTAAAATATTTTTTATTATAAAAACAAAAAAACAATGTGCAACGAAAACATTTAAATCAGTGATAGCGGTTTATTAAAAAAAAACAGAAATGTGCAATCAAAACACTTGTACAGTCTACCAATAGAATCCCAAGACAAACAACAATCTACAAACACTAAAATGATAAATCAGAGCTTCATTAAAAATCAGGAAGATGGTCGTGTTTGGACTTCCAAGATCCTTCATTAAAACTGAACACTGTGCTGTCAACATAGCCTTGCATGAAACAAACTCATGAACGTATGTTCCTTTTACACCTTTAGTGTTACCTCCATTTTTTCCCCATTTAGACAAAATCAGTAAAGCAGTACACTACCAAAACAGGTAGACTACCTTTGTAATCGGAGGCAAATCACAAATCTTTAAGGCTGCTGAGCATATTGCAACACGTCGAGAGGATCACATGGAAGCACAGGTGATGTCATCATGGCTAAGGTGCTGAGGCTTTTCGAGTAAGGCGTCTGAGCACTGATGGGCTCGGTGAAGGAAACAAGGAGGTACTAGGAGTGAGGTGCGCACAGCCTGCATCGAAATCAAACCGAAATCAAGGAGGTTAGCGTGGAGAATAAATTAAGTATTTTGTCAGGTGAGTCGGTGCCGGGCTTCGTGTTTTCAGCTGCTGCCTTCAGGATGAGCCGGGGTGGGCGGAAGGGAGCATATGTCCACGTCCCGTTTTATCCAGCGCTGGTCACCAGCTTGTCTCTGGTTCTCCTGTTGCTCCGTGTATTGGACCAACAAGGCGGCCACCTGCTCCTGGTCCTTAAACGGACTGGCTTGGAAACTGGACTCCAACCACGCTCGGTACTGTGGGTAGATCAGTATAAGTATAATCCTGTTCAGATCAGTCATATTGTTAGGAGATACTGAGTGACATTTGACTGGACTCAGAAGTCATACAGTAAGTGTATTTCATTAGCATAATAGCATGATAATTGCCAAAGTCATTTTGGATAACACGACAAGACAACACATTCACAAGAAAGTCAGTATCAATAATAAAAGTACAACTCTGTCAATTTTCGTTTGCAGTGGTTAAATTCGTTTTCCATTTGTATGACAATTAAATACCGGACAGACTTGATGTGTCAATAGGCTGGAACGAATTGGCAGATGTTTAGCATTTTCTGAAAAATCAGTCATCAGTGTCATAATTTACAGAGCCAATCGCGGCAAAATAAGAAATGACAGCAAGCACAATCCTGTTCACTCCAGGGATGTTCTGTGCTGCCATCCAAATTTTCCAATATTTTTTTAAATTTCCTGTTTTTCGTGTAATGAATGTTTTATCACTGTTTTTTTTGGAAGAATGATTACTGTTTAATTTTTTTTGTTTTTTGTCGCTCAATTTCAAAGGGCGTCATTTGTACGTGAACTTTGGCTAATCGCGGGCCGGGCCCATCCCAATACCCTGCAAATAGCGAGGGTCAACTGTACAGTAAATAAGTTGTTCTTATAGCTTCTTGGTCCATCATCTGACTGGATCGGTGATCGGTTTATCATATTTTAAACTTGCTGAAGTCCTGATTGGGTAACTCCTAATTAAGAATGTTAACTTAGTTAAAACCTGTACAGTGTAAATGGTTTTAAGTGATGGTTTGACTAATTATTCCAATTACCGTTTCTTTCTATGTCTCCAAATTACACACACACACACACACACACACACACACACACACACACACACACACACACACACACACACACACACACAAGCGTTATATACGTGTGTTCAACCATTACAATGTACCGAAACTAAAAATGTGGTGGTCTGAATTAAACTGAGGACAAAGGTTTGGATCAGCCAATCTACAGTTGGCTTTCTTTCAGGCTTCCATATCACGAACCTTGGTTATTACAGCTTCAGCAACATAAAATTTTATTACATATAGCAGCTGACGTCATTCATTATTCCTGATAAAGGTAGGAAGGAACTAACACAAAGAATCCATCTTATCGAACAGATATCCTAAAATCCAGTACCGTTAATTTTCAATTTGGGTAACTGCACTTTCACCCTTCTCAAGTATCACATGACGAAATAATGAACACTATTGATGACAATTAAAAAAAAAGAAAAAAAAAGAAAAGAAAAATCGAACAGTAATGAGACCAATGCAAGAACTGCATCAGAAGCATTATAAATATTTAACTTATACAGTGAAACTCCTCTAGAACGAAACCTGCATGGGCGAAAATACCCCCTTATGTGAAAAAATCTTCATGCATTAACACAATTCCCATTCTCCTGCTTTCACCCTTCTCAAGTATCACATGACGAAATAATGAACACTATTGATGACAATTAAAAAAAAAGAAAAAAAAAGAAAAGAAAAATCGAACAGTAATGAGACCAATGCAAGAACTGCATCAGAAGCATTATAAATATTTAACTTATATGTTTATTATTGTGGTTGTAGTGGTCGTGCACAACTGCAATAAATGTATCACACTGAGAGATGTTCGTAATATTTTGGTTATAAGAGAAACTACTAGAAAGAGCTCTCAGAATAATGTAGTGCAGTTCTACATGATTGCAAATGCCAACCGCAATAATAAACATCCAGTATGATATTCACTTCTACTGGCAGTTGGTGACTTTGTGTATTTTCCTTATGCTTGTGTTTTTCTTAGGAGGTGAGTAAGCCACTTTGGTTGCACAGCTAAGGCATGTTGATACTTTTTGGGATCACGAAATACTGTATATTATGATAGTCTAATTGGTACAAGGCAGTGGTTATCAAATGTTTAAGATTGTACTACTAAGATTAAGTGTTCATTAAAAAAATGAGGGATATTTTATTTCCAAGTGTATTCAATGTTATTGTAAGGCACGGTAACATAATGCATAGTCTGAGCATTAACGCTGCGCTTAGTAATTCAATTAAAATGTATCGCCATTTTATTGGGTCATGTGACATCCGCAAGCTGAGCCTTGATTAGTCGTGACCTGATCCCCGAGTACACGTGATGTCACTTTCAGTCGACAGCAAGTGGCAAAATGCATTTTTAAAAAGGTGTTAATTGCAAAAGTTATCAAATTCATTCCAGACAATAACTTTTTGCCACTGAAAATGGCAGAAATTAGTTAAGTATCCCTTTAAATGCAAATCAACCAAACTTAAAAGTTAAAAATAACTGAACTGAAACTTGTACTTTGGAATGGATTCTTTGGAGTACCGCTAGCAGGAGCCTGAAGACCACCACACTTTTGAGAATCACTGGTCTAAGGAGTTAATTCTACACTACGCTTGAAAATATTCACAGATTCAATGTGGAATGGCACTATCAGAGAACTCACACCATGTAAAGCCATTTCCCCTGCAATCCTCGAAATCAACGCATGCAAGACGCTGACAGTGAAGCAAAACATGTGATGAGCAGTAGAGAGCTAATGCAATCGCAGCATCCCCCCACCCGCCTCTGCGGTTCCCGTTCTCCACTGCAGCGACTTGGCCACTGCGACTGAAATGCAGCCAGTCTATCTTCATGCACATGCAGATACCCTCGACTGATTTTTTTCGGCTTTATAAAAGCATAATTATTGGATGACATTGCACTGTACAGATGTACCCCATGTGGTCACTCTGGTGAACTTGTTGTCCATACCTCCGAGACTTGTGTTGTCTGGTACTCCTGCAGCTGCTCCTGGAAGCCGCAGTTCGGGCCGACAACAGAACGAACGGCCTTGACTGCGGTGAGACACTCCTCCCAGCTGTACTGGGTGACAGTCATCAGGTAGGCCACCACCATGGTAGTGCTACGTGACACACCTGCAAGGCTGCATGACAAACACGCAGTTCAGGAACCCAAGCCAAATGTCTTTTGCACTGACCCCGTCACAACATTCGGTACACTTGCATGATTCATCTCATGAGAGCCCGCAGAAGAGCCATATCATGATTTTGTCCGTTCTGACTGACTGATTTAACAAGGTTTACTACTGCAGCTTGCGGTAGTGTAGAACGACAATGTATCATACTGAGGTACTTCTGACTCACTCAAAACCGAACATGATGTGACTGATCACCTACCAGTGAACCAGACACGCTCCGCCATTCAGGCGACATTCATGGATGAAGCGGATGCATTCTTTAAAATGTTGCAACCTACGAAATAAATGAAAAAACTTCAAATGCATGCAATCAGACTTGCAACATGAAACCGCGTCTATCTCATATCAAGTCAGGAAGCAACCCTGAACCGTAGTTTACAGGCAGTGTTTCCTAGCATACGATATTGTCCAGCTAAAAATAGATGACACATTATAGGGAATTGAGAAATGGCATCTTGAATTGAAACTACATGGATAAGGCCCAGACTTTGTGTTTGTGGGTTGCGGAACTGGTATATGATACCGGCCTGATACAAAGATGACTCAAATCAAATCAAAAAAATGGAGACACTAGTTTTTTTAAATGGATGGTGCCGACTTGGTCCAGAAATGCTTCTCCAACAGAGACTGTGTGGTAGACCACAGCGCAGACAACAACCAAGACACTTTAAGTGTCCTTTGTTCTTTTCTACACCAGGTATCTGGCAAAAACAATTTTCAAACATGCGACTTTTGAAACGTGAACAAAATTGCAGCAAAGTCTCAAACAATATGGAAAAAATAGTGAGGGTAACAAAAGGCACGCAGAGAAACGTTGTGTATGACGATCCTTGCAAACAGTTGGGAAACACTGATAGCGTTTCACATAATCAAGAAGTAGAAGGCTGATATAGCAGACTCCCGGGACCAGCTGCTGGTTACTCAACAGCAGACAAAGTAACAGTCGCCGGCTAAAATAGACTCTCTCCACCAACACTTCTTCCTGAGACCCAAAGTCCACTTCAGAATTTGTCTCCTCAGCACTTTGTTCTGTCTTCCCAGCACTAAGGCTTCCGCTCATCTTGTTAAATATGCAGAAATTCACCCTGTGAAGGAGTATTTGGGTTTAAACTAGCTGAATCTGGTGAAAAGCAAGAAAAAGCTTTCGCTCTCACGCTGCTGCTGAATTGGAGTGTCATGGCAAGGCAGTTGCATCAAAGTACTGTCCTGGACAGTGAATTGTCATCTCCATCTTTTTTTTTTTTTTTTTTTTTAAATTCCATTAAGCCTAAAATTTTCAATCTCAGCCCTGGGATAATTGAACACAATTGTATGAATACAGACACGTCATGTATAAAGCAAACATTTTGCATCAATGCTTCTTTTGGTTGTTTGACAAAACTTGACTGGTACACTTTCACACTCCCCAAAGCCCCTTATTGAAAATCAACACTTGTACTGCATTTGCATGACTCAACACTTGTACTGTATTTGCATGTGTGTGTGTGTGTGTATATATATATATATATATATATATATATACACACACACATATACATACATATACATACATATACATACATGTATATAATTAATCATTCTCCTTTTTATATCAATTGTCTCATATTCATTATAAATACTGCATTTCTTGAATATATTTAATGAGTTGATCAAAATCCAAAACAAGAACAGACCGTTATATTACTATATTTTATAAGTATGTCGAATTTATCTTCTTAACTTTGATTTTTGTAGTTTGTTTGTACTAATCTTTTAAATTTGTTTTTGAACTCGTCCAGCGATTTACTCATTTTCAGATCCGTTTCAAGCTTATTCCACAGATTGAC